>NC_134704.1:73204820-73294820 GCF_043290135.1 Rhipicephalus microplus
GTTAGTATCATACACTCACATAATCGGGAGGGGGGCGCTGCGACAAACTTTTGCGCCCCCCTGAAGGGGAATTCTGCGCACGCGTAGTATACAACGGTTTGCACCCACACTCACGGAAATTATTGGCCGAATTTCCATCACTGCCCTTTTCCACCCTGTTGGCGTGCTCACGCAGGTGGTGGCACCTTCTAAACATCTAAAATAGACTTCGTGTGGTGTTCACTTGTTTTTCGTGTTGAGATGTCATGTCATCTGAGCTTTCGGAGCATCGGAAATAATAATAATAATAATAATAATAATAATAATAATAATAATAATAATAATAATAATAATAATAATAATAATAATAATAATAATAATAATAATAATAATAATAATAATAATAATAATAATAAATAGATCCTATAGTTTGAACATGAGGGAGGCTGGGAGAAAAAGCTCAGAAGCAGCTCTACTAGCTCGTGCTCCCTCCAAAGGTACTTTCGCGTGCTTACAGCAAGGCACATTAACGGCCTGATTAAGAAGGTAAATAAACAGGAAGAAAGACACCGTGGAAGGATGGCAAAACAGAATTTATAGGCAATAATGCAATGCTATATTCATTGGAAATAAAATTAATAAGAAGATACCGCAACAACCTGTATTGTAAACACCGAATTTCGGAGAATCGGATATATAAGAGAAATAGGCTTCGAATAACACCGAACTTTCTAACAAAAAGAATTAATAAACTCCGGGTAACATTCACCGAGTTACTCCGAAACTCCGAAAACACGGAGGCCTACACATAACCCACTCTGAAGGTTTGGCCAAGACTGCGGATGGTAACTTTTCGCTGATAGTTTCAAAAGTCTATAAATAAAGAAAAAAATTGAATAAAAAACAATAAACTGAAAGGAAAAAAATCACGGCATATCCACAAAGGGAATGATTACCAGTGGACGAAGGTCCGGTGGATCATTAACCCCCGCACATTGCCCACTTGGTCGTGCAAAGACGTGGCAACTCGTGTGTACAGTTATACAAAGTTGTTTATTAATCACAACGCGCATATGGTATTGAGATGTCTATACGGACTATGCATGTAGTTATCCATATGAATATCTCTACGGATATTCATATGGATATCTATAGCGTGTCACGCCGACGGACAGGGGACATGGCGTGCCTCTAAGGACCTTCGCCCATAGCATTGAAAGCAAGGAAGGAACGGCTAATACCACGGGAAACACGACTTGATCGACTTCATTGTCCTCTTTGTTTCGCATTTGCACTGTTGTGACTCCGGGTCCTGCCGGTCTCGTTCTCGGTAGCTGGCCCCGTCGCAGGATCCATCGTCCAACAATTCAGCGAGAAGAAGCACCCGAACGAACAACAGAGATTTATTTACATGTGGAGAAGTGGTCAACTGACCCAAAGAGAGAAGAGTGCGTGCGATACAAAACGTCTTCGGCATTTTATAGCGCCACGTTGTTGACACTGGGCGCCTTGTCCGCATCGTCAGCCAATACGGTGTCGCCGGCACCTCGGCCACGAGGGAGGCGAAAACACCTCTCACAACACAAGGAGTGGAACAACCCAACACCATATATGGTCCCGGCGCCCCAAAATGTTACCAAATATGGTCACGAACGCACAGTAGACCCCGTAGCTCTCCCGGCGAGGAGGAACCCGAATGGGGAGGTGGGGGTGGACGACACCGTCAGGTCAAGAACCGGTTCTCCCCCAAACTCTCCCTGCTTGGCTCCCCAGGGCCGGTCGTAACAGTCTCTCGCGCGGGGGGGGGGGGGTGAAGATCTCGATGGGCTGAGGTTTGCAGCCACTGTCCGGAGAGATCAGCGCCGGCAGTCGGTTTGGTGACGACCGTCTTTGAAGAA
Source organism: Rhipicephalus microplus (assembly GCF_043290135.1). Taxonomy (NCBI): domain Eukaryota; kingdom Metazoa; phylum Arthropoda; class Arachnida; order Ixodida; family Ixodidae; genus Rhipicephalus; species Rhipicephalus microplus. The sequence goes on from NC_134704.1 coordinate 73,206,698, forward strand.
GTAGAGGGCAACACCTGCTTCATTGAGGGCTCAACAGACGTCACATACGCACATGAAAACACAACTGCTCAGCCGGTGAGCGCCGGACAATTCCGCCAAACTCCACCAGGCAATTTTCCCCTTTAACTGATATTAAAGGAAATACACAATTTATTCAAAATGTTACTCACACTTTAAGGTGACACAAAACAACCACACTGGAAGCACACCGAACCCGAAACCCTGGATAGCCGTGTCTTCAACGTTTTCAAACAAGTACACCTAAAAGAGTAAAAAAAAAAACAATCACTAGCTCTTGTTTAGGTCAGAAAAAAAAATGCCAGAGTTCTCGAGACATCCTCTCGCGTCAGGGGCATCGACTTAAGCCATCAGCGTTGCCATGGAGTACACCCTTTTTGTAACGTATTTCAAACGTATATTGTTGCAAAACGAGGCTCCAACGCAGCAGGCGGCCGTTCTTAGAGGACATGGTCTGTAGCGAGGTGAGAGGACAGTGGTCCACTTCCACAATGAACTTGCTTCCGGCAATATAACAAGCCAGTTTCTGGACTGCCCAAACCAAGCACGCACATTCCTTTTCGCTAGCGCTGTAAACCTGCTCGCGAAGGGTGAGTTTCCGGCTAACATAGAGGACGGGATGCTCTTGATTCCCCTCATCCCTTTGACTAAGAACCGCCCCCATGCCTCTATCACTAGCGTCGCATTGGACTATGAAAGGCCTTGAGTAGTCCGGTGAACTAAGCAAAGGTTGGCTCGACAAGGCCGCTTTCAAAACGCGGAAAGCCTTTTCTTTCTCCTCATCCCAGTCGACCATTTGGGGCTCGGTCTTGCGCAACGCGTCAGTAAGAGTGCTGGCAATGTCGGAATATCTAGGGATGTACTTACGATAGTAACCAGCTATTCCAAGAAAAGCCCGAATATCGGTTTTCGTTCGGGGCTGGGGAAAGTCTCGGATAGCTGCCACTTTCATTTCAGAGGGACGGCGATGCCCTCGACCGATAACATGCCCGAGATAGAGTACCTCTGCTTGTGCTAGCTGACACTTGGGCGCCTTTACCGTTAAACCTGCTTCGCGTAGGCGTGTCAGTACTGCTCTCAAATGCGTCAAGTGTTCTGGCCAGGACGAGGAAAACACGGCGACGTCGTCCAAGTAAGGCAATGCGAAGTCCTCTTGACCACGCAAAACCTTATCCATTAAGTTGGAAAAACAGTAAGGCGCGTTCTTTAGGCCGAAACTCAACACTTTAGGGCGGAATGTCCCCAATGGTGAAATAAATGCAGCATACCGGCTCGCCCTCTCGGTAAGCGGCACCTGCCAGTAACCTCTCACTAGGTCTAGCGTTGAGATAAATTGCGCGCTGCCTACCCTCTCGACGCTTTCCTCAATGTGGGGAATTGGGTATGTCTGATCCTTGGTGAGGAGGTTTAACTTACGATAGTCTACGCAAGGACGCGGATCTTTGCCGGGTACCTCCACGAGAATTAACGGGGAAGTGTAATCACTTTCACACGGCTCAATCACACCCCATTCCAGCATCCTGTTAACCTCTGCTTTTATTAGCTCAAGCCGGCGAGGAGACACCCGATACGTCTTAGATCTTACCGGTTCCGACGAGGTAAGCTCTATGTCATGAGTGAGGACGGATGTCCGGCCTGGCTCGCTTACAAATCTGTCCTGAAACTCGGTCAAAAGACCACGCAATTCCTGCTTCTGCTTCGTTGTTAGTTGTCACTTTGATACTAAATCCTCAACTCTTTTCTCGATCGGGACTTCGTCCGATTCGGGAGCTAATTCAGGGATTTCTGCCGGAACCTCTTCCGGAACATTTAAAGTCATGTTCACGATGGCTTCCCTCTCTTTGTAGGGTTTGAGCTATGATACACCTGGTGTGCCTTACGACTTCCTGGTAATTTCACCACATAGTTGGTGTCAGACAATTTTCGAGTAATTTCGGCCGGGCCGACCCATTGCACTTCAAGCTTATTCTTTTGGGAGGGCCTCAACAACATGACCCTGTCTCCTACAGCAAAGTGTCGTGCTTTAGCGGTCCGATCGTAGTAAAGCTTAGCCTTCTGCTGTGCTTTGGTCATCGCACTCTCGGTCAGTTCTTGGGCTGTTGTTAGACGATCCAATAAGGTGAGGACATATTCCACTACTACAGGATCATCACCCTGACCTTCCCACGACTCTCTCAGCATACGAAGAGGAGACCGCAGTCTGCGGCCGTAAACAAGTTCCGCTGGCGTAAACCCTGCTGTCTCATGTGGTGCAGTTCTTAGTGCAAACATCGTTGCAGGTAAGCACATTTCCCAGTCAGTTTTCCGTTCAAAACATAAGGCTCTTAACACTCGCTTCATCACGGAGTGAAGCTTTTCTATCGAGTTCAACTGCGGATGGTAGACTGAACTATGCAATAATTTCACGCCACACCGCTCTAGAAAGGTTGTCGTTAAGGCACTCGTGAAAATGGTGCCCTGATCTGATTGTATCTCGGCAGGAAAGCCTACCCGGGCAAACACGGACAGAAGTGCGTTCACTACTTCGACGGAACTTAGCTCTTTTAGCGGGACCGCCTCTGGAAATTTAGTAGCTGGGCAGATTAAGGTCAGGATGTGACGGTAGCCTGAAGTTGTCTTGGGCAAAGGACCTACTGTGTCAATTACCAACCGACGAAAGGGCTCCGTGATTACAGGTACCAGCTTCATTGGAAATTTCGCCTTATCTCCCGGCTTACCCACTCGCTGACACACATCGCAAGATTTTACAAACCTCTCTACATCTTTAAAGCATCCAGGCCAGTAGTATTCCTGTAAGAGACGATTTTTCGTCTTCTTTACGCCTAAGTGGCCTGACCATGATTCTCCATGCACCAAACTAAGCAAATCCTGACGATACGCCTGAGGTACGACTACCTGGTCAAATTCTACTCCTCGCCTATCTAGATATTTTCGATAGCGTATGCCGCTCCTCTCTTGGAATCTCACATTTCGTTTGTCGATTCCCTCTTTCGAACTGTCCTGGAATTGCTTAAGCTTCGGGTCCCCCTTTTGTTCGGTTATTAATGAAGCGGGGCTCACCTGCAGCAGCCGACTGAAATTATCCGAAGTTGGCATGACACACAACTCTTTTGTATTTCCTAGTACCTGGAATGTGTCACCCTCTGTGCTATCCTCTGTACTACCGGGAATCGGCTTGGGAGCAATGGCATTCTCTATTTGCTCGGTCAACGAGGCGTAATTGACCCCTTCCAATTCGGGAGGAGGTTCAACGTCGCCTTTAGGAATGGTTGCCTCCGCGACTACGGCTTCTGCAGCCTGTTCTCGCACAAGTCGATTTGTTTCCGTGGTGTCCAACTCGCAACCAGGCCCGTTGTCGATTTGAGGCTTGTTTGCCTCAGTGAATGTTGCTCTCGCAGCCAGCGCACGTGCCTTTGATCTAGTCAGTGCCTGCACTATGCCTTCTCCCAACGTTAGACCTTTCTCCTTCAGCATTTGATCTGACTTATTTGAAAATAAGTAAGGATACTGAGGGGGTAGATATGGCGATACCGCGGCTTCTGTTTCCAATGTTCCAAATGCGCCTTTAAGGACAACTTTAGCTACGGGAAGGCACTGACTGTTTGCTTCTACGGCTTGTCTAATCCAGGCACAGTCTCCTGAATACTGTCCGGACTGAACAAAAGACGGATGAACTACGTCCATAGTGGCTGCGGAGTCTCTAAGAACCCGACACTGCTTGCCGTTCACGGTAAGGTCGTACATATAGGGCTCTAACAACTTCATGTTCTCGTCGGCTTCATTTATAGATAAAAAGGCCACCTTTTCTTTCGGGCAGTCTTTCGCGAAGTGCCCTGTTTCGTGGCAATTGAAACAAGCAGCCGGTTTTCTCGCCTCAAATTTCCTTTTGCTTGCCTCTGCCGACGCCCCATGGTTAGATGAATTGTTTTCCTCACCCTTTTGTGCGAGACTTGTCGGTTGTTTTCTAAACGGCGCCTTATTCGGCCGTAGGAATTTTTCTCTTTTAGGCTCGCTGTTTGCCCCGAGGGCGCGGCGCGTAACGAATTCTTCAGCGAGCTCTGCGGCTTTTGTTACGGTGTTCACGTCCGGTCTATCCTGCACCCAGAACCTCACCTTTTCTGGTAACCTTTGATAGAATTGTTCCAGACCGATACACTCGAGCACCTTGTCATGATTCCCATACGCCTTTGCCTCTTTCAGCCACTCCCCCATGTTGGCCATTAACTTGTAAGCAAACTCCGGGTATGAATCATTGCTCTCTTTTACGGCGTTGCGAAATTTTTGTATGAAACCTTCCGCTGACAACCTGTATTTCTTGAGAAGGCTCGACTTTACCTCACTGTACTCGTCAGCCTCCTCTTTCGTGAGGCGCGCGATTACTTCTGCGGCCTCCCCCGGAAGTAGGGACAACAAGCGTTGAGGCCATGTATCCTGGCTGAAACCTTGCCTTTCGCAAGTTCTCTCAAAGTTGACGAGAAACAGCCCAATGTCCTCCCCTAGCTTGTACGATCTCATTAGGTCCGTCATTTTGAACCTGACCCGCTCTGCTGTACCGGATGCCTCGCTGCCTCCTGTTCTACCATTATGGCTAATCTCTAGCTCGAGGCGCTTCATTTCAAGCTCGTGCTTTCGCGTCTTATCTGCCTCGGCTTCTGCCGCTTTCCTTTCGGCCTCGGCCGCCTTTCTTTCGGCCTCTGCCGCTTGCCTCTCCTGAATCTCCTCGACACATTCTGACAGCTCGTCATCCTCCGTTCCCAATGCGAGAATCGCCTCTATCAGCTCTGGCTTTCTTTGAGAGTCTGACACCTCCAGATTCAACTCCCTTGCAAGTAGCAACAACATGGACTTTCGCAGGGATTTCAGATTCATGGCTGCTTCCAGTACCGCTGTCTCTGTTCCACAAAGATTCCTGTCCTGCAACTAATTAACCTTGACGGCAACGACAGCTCTAGATACCTGCCTTGCCTCAAGTTTTCCGTTAACTTAGTCTACAAATAAAGCTTCAAAAGCTCTTACACGGAATCCTGCCCTGTCACTGTTAACCTTGACGCCACTGACAGAAAGAGCTTAACCAAGCTATCACACAATTTCTGCCTGACGCAAGTTACCTGTTAACCCAATGACCAAGACAGCCCCTCTCTACCAGCTTTTACTTAACACATAGAGTAAATGCCTGGTAAAATTTAACAGAGAAAGCCAGCACTCACTCAGTTCGCAGTCATGTCTCCGGTGTCGTGCTTCTCTCAGAAGTGCCGTTCGATTCCCTCTGGAAGTCGATGAGCTCTTGTAATCCTTCTCCTGTCGTCCCGTTGTTGAACTTCGGGCTCACTCCGTCCAGTGGTCGCTTTCGGGGTTATCAGCATCCCGCCGCTGCCATCCAGTTGTTGGGACTCCGGGTCCTGCCGGTCTCGTTTTCGGTAGCTGGCCCCGTCGCAGGATCCATCGTCCAACAATTCAGCGAGAAGAAGCGCCCGAACGAACAACAGAGATTTATTTACATGTGGAGAAGTGGTCAACTGACCCAAAGAGAGAAGAGTGCGTGCGATACAAAACGTCTTCGGCATTTTATAGCGCCGCGCCGTTGACACTGGGCGCCTTGTCCGCATCGTCAGCCAATACGGTGTCGCCGGCACCTCGGCCACGAGGGAGGCGAAAACACCTCTCACAACACAAGGAGTGGCACAACCCAACACCATATATGGTCCCGGCGCCCCAAAATGTTACCAAATATGGTCACGAACGCACAGCAGACCCCGTAGCTCTCCCGGCGAGGAGGAACCCGAATGGGGAGGTGGGGGTGGACGACACCGTCAGGTCAAGAACCGGTTCTCCCCCAAACTCTCCCTGCTTGGCTCCCCAGGGCCGGTCGTAACAGCACACGCAACTTGGCCATTACCGAAACCGCATAGCACAGTCTCATCCCATGCTCGAGGAAACTAGATTCTTCTTACATCCACCGAATTCCGGAATCGCGACCGTCTGACCAATTTTTAGCGAAACCTCCTTCATTAATTTTCCGCCTGTTTTATATCCAACGCCGCCCAGAGCAACAGTGCGATCACGTAGCGGCGAGTGTGCGTTGAAGTCGCGCCCGTGTTTTTCTCTTCTACGCGCCTCCGCTGCCAGCGGAAGCCGTTGCCCATTGTCAGGCGTTGTCGCCGTGCCTGTCACATTCATCGCCTCATCGCCTTCGTCGTTCGTAGTATAGAGTATGCGAGGCGCGGCCGGGACAGGCGGAGAGACGGTATAAAAAGCCAGCAGGAGTTCCTGTCCGCATCTTCTTGTCGATTTGCGACGCGAGTGAATGCTTCACCTCTTTAAAAGATGAGATTTTTTTCTCTTTCTTTACACTGCTGTTCTGCTGTCCATCCTTGCGAGTTTCGCTTTCATATCCTATCCCTCTTCGTCTCGCTCCATGAGGCTGCTGTATCAAATTCCAAACCTCTCACATTTCGTCCGTTGTCTGCGGCATCACTTCGATTGTATTGCCAAATCCCCCCCCCCCCCCCCTGAAGTTCTCGCTCGATTTTCTCGATTGTGCGTTCACAGCCTGGCATAGCTTATCGTCGAAAGAGACGATACTACGTCGAAAACCTCCTTTCAATCCTCTCTTGTCTCTCACCAGGACCTGTCGGTAGCGATGCTATTGAGAAGCGATGTCATTTCAACGAGAACACCGAGTGACACCTATACAGACAAGTTTAGACCACTCGCATTGTGAATGCGTACTTTCTCGTCGTTTGCTGCTGTGAGGTCTTTCGTTGTCGGAACTCCTTCGATGGTCGCTTTTGAACGGCGAGACGAATGTCGCAACTTGTTGATGATGTGTGGCGATGTATACGAACTATCACTTATTGATAATCATGCGTTACATTGAACCGTCGCTTTACGTTATAAATCTTGTCAAGAAGGCCGTACCAAGAATTTTTTTTGGGGGGGAGAGGGGTAGTGTGTAGAACGGCTAGCTTTGGGAACTGATATAGTCACTCTGAAGCCTTATGAATATTTTAGTATTACCCGGATTGTTAGAACGGAAAAATATTTCGGAAGGAAGTCAAAACCACCACGTCCCCTCCCCCCCACCCCAGATTTATGGCCCTGACTGTGAGGTTCATCAAGAAAGTTTAGGTTAATTCATTATCACGTCGGGAGTATTAAGAAAAACGTTAGCTACCTGCTTAAGCGGTTTGTTATCTATATCTAACGCTTGATTTCCATCATGTGACATGGTCACCCACGTGTTGAATTTTGCACAACATTATATACAGGAATGTCCGAATAGTGAATTTTTCCCCACTTGTAGGGTTGGAACCTTGATAGTGGTCCAGTTTTCTGCATTTCATTAAATGCGAAGAATTTATTAGCTAACTTCAGCGACTTTGAGCGTATCTATCTATCTAGGCGCTTACGTTTGGGTGCTCTCGTGATTACCCCCTTAACTTGGCGTGAACCAAAATTAACATAAGAGGCTAAGATGGTTTGAGGAAGATGACGCGCTGGTCAAGACATAGAGAATCTCACAATCCGGTCGCGTACGTCGTCCAACACGTCCCGTCAGACAGCGGTGCGTACGCACGGGCGGGTATGTGCCACTGGTATGTGGGTATGTGCCACAGGTGATTGACACTTAGTATCTAGGAACGACGAGAACACACATAGGCAATTTCAACGCGTAAGCGTTGAGAAATACCCGACATCGGTAGCATCGACCCAACGATAGCATAGAATAAATGTCAGTGTTAAGAAAAACCTGACATAGGCAGCCGTTGACCCCCCGATGAATGCAAATGAATTTCAGGGTCCCAGAAGGAATCGAACCCAAGCATTTTGCATGGCAGTCGAGCATTCTACCGTAGAGCTACGCCAGGTCTCGGAACTACTTTTCAAATAGACGCTAACCTTCGTGAAACGTCAATAGTGGTTGCAGTGCTGCCCACCTAATTTTATAAGAATACATATGCACTCCTTTAATACAGCCGTCACATCGGGTTAACGTCAGTTGTGGTTAGGTGCCGTGCGCTGACGTTGATTTATGTAGCAGTGTCCAGGGCCAGCATCTTCGCGAGAATCCGCGCTTCATATGAGCTTCTGGTGTTGCTGATACTCATGTTCCAGTTGACATCGTTGTGCAAGTGCAAACAACTGGTTATATGTCTGTGGGTGCAACATTTTTACATATACTTAACGTCATTTCATGACGTGTCACTCAATAAAAAAATATTGCAACTAGGTTCCCTCCGCATGCTTCGCATAACGTCGATTCCCACTTACGTGGGTTATGCCGATTTTTTATTAAACTTATCCCCACATTTTTCTCTCTCTTTTTATTGCTTTCCTATTGTTCTTGAATTGAGTAATAATGCACAAGACAAAAAGATTAGCGCCGGATAGCACATCGAGTAATGGATGATCATCAATTCTATTAACTGGGCGAAATGCAAAAAAGAAATATTGAATGTACAAGAGCTAAGAAAAAAGAAAAAAAATGGCAGCATATCCACGGAGTGAATGATGGGGAGTGGGGCGAAGCATTCGTTCGTCCATGCGTCCGTCTGTGTGACCGTCCATGCGTCTGTTCGTGCGCCCGTCCCTGCGTTCATTCATGCATCCGCCCCTGCGTCCGTTCATGCGTCCATCCATGCATCTGTCTGTGTGTCCGTTCGTCCATTTATTCAACACTCCAAATCCCACCATCTCGCATCTTTTTATCATATATTCCCCATATAGAAGCACCGCCATTCAGTGGACATTCCAAAGACTAAACGAGAGGTGGCACACGCACACTTTCTTACGGCTTGCGCTTCGGGTCTACTTCCCACCTTCAACCACCTTCAGTTCATGGTATATACTGGTTCACTGTATTCATGGCACTGCGGCCCAATGCTCGCTAAACCTTTCTAAAACCAAGCAGGTTACGCCCAGCGAGTATAACGTAGCAACCTTTTCCTGTCAGTTAGTGCTCAATGTACATGCCAGTGGCTGCTAATGTGAAATGAGAGACAGGAATATTCAGCTTTTAATTTCTTACGGCTTGCGCTTCGTATCTGCTTTCCCCTTTTAACCACCTCGAATTCATTCATGGTATATACTAGTTCATTGTATTCATGGCCCTGCGGCTCAACGCTCGCTAAACCTTTCTGAAACTAAGGAGGTTACACCCAGCGAGTATAATGTAGCAACCCTTTCTTGTACGATAGTGCTCAATGTACATGCCAATGGCTGCTAATGGGGATCGAATCGTGCGCGTTGATTAAAAGCCGAAGGCTCCTGTCTCTCATTCCCCATTAGCAGCCATTGGCATGTACATTGAGCATTATCTTTTATTGTTAAACAACGCACAGAAGAAATCTCTCACCGGCACCACCTTGGAGGTCAAATGTTATACCTATTTCGGTTATGTGCCACTGGTGGTTACGTTCTACGAGAGACGCACAAGCCACGCCATAACATAATCATGTATATTAGAGCAAATGGGGAGAATGAGACGAGAGATCCTCGCATTCCTCTCCGAAGAGCTTTTCTTCCTCGGGGAGCAAGAGTTTCTGCGGCATTGGTCGCGCCCTTTCGTCAAGGTGGAACACGAAAGGATACCTCATTTTTCGACCGACTTGGTGCTAAGCAGCGCCCGTTGAGTTGTTATATATGATTTCATTTGTTACAAATTGTGTTTCATTTGGATCTATTGTATCGTTATACCCTTGTATCGTGATATCACATTGAATTTTTGTGTACATGTATGCCACATAATCATGTATATTAGAGCAAATGTCTTCACTGTAACGTAGTGATGTTAGTCGTGAAATATAGATGTGCCGAAGTGTATGTGCCCTGTTACTGGAATGGTATGAAGCTTTGTGTTCTGTACACGCTGTAAATAAACTTTTTCTAAACAAGGAGCTTCGCCCCTAAAAAACATTTTGAACGTTCATTGATACATGCTCGTAACACCGCTCGCGACAAGACGCCTGGTCAAGTGAGGGGCTTTTAAAATAAATGACAACCGCGTTCCGTTACCTGTTTCACATTGAGATTACGTGTATTGAAATAAAAGTAAGAACAAACCCTTAGATTAAGCATGTACCCTTGTGATTCTTCCCACACCACCGCTCCGAACAATGAACAAGCGAATGAATGCAAAACACCGTGCGTACGCGAGAAAACGATGTTAAAGAAGGCCTCCTTCTGGAAGCGCTGTAGCTTATCAGCGGTAATTATAGCCCCTCACTTGGCTGGCAAGAAATAACGCAACTTTTCTTTGTCGCTTAGGGAGCTATAGCAACTTTTGTTCGACATTATGCCGCGTCGCCTATAGGGAGGTGTAGCGGCAGCCCCCATTGCGCAAGTTTATGTTACGGCGAACACACTAGCAGACGCTGAAAGCCTCGGGGGGCTTTGGTTTTTCACACTTTTAATGATAACGCTAGTAGCACACCCGTCTCCTTATCTCGTCCACATTGTTTCAGAGTGCCCGAGGGGAGACCGTATAGACGAAGAATAAACAAAGGTTAATATAACCGATAGCCGAGTTGAAGTGATAGTTAGCCACAGAAAAAAAAAAGGGGGGGGGGGTGTAGGCATCGAGGGTTTTATACAGCGCTAGGGTTTCTGCATTTTATCCGCTTCTCGACTCCTTGGATCGCTAGTTTCCTTCACGGGTTATAAATTCTCCAGTCTAGCGTGGCGAGGCGGCTTCCGCACGCCACGGGGACGTACAGATTCCTACGGTATAGCTTCTCGCCTCATTAACGGGCCCCTTAGGACCTATTGTCTAAACGCCGCTGAAACTGCCATTGCTCGTCCAGGCAACCGGCGGTATACCAGGGGGTCAGCAACAGCTGCTCTGCGCTCCGGGCAATGCGGAGGAAGCGAGGGATCACTTCAGATCGGCTCTCAGCTTTACTTCTCGACGTCCACAAAACCGGAACTAAAATTCGTCATTCCCTCCCCCCCCACCCCTTATCTGTGCCCCTTTCCTAGAGGCGGGGAAGGGGGACAAAGTTTTTTTTTGTTTGGAAATGGGGCGTGGATTAGGAGTGGGGGGTGGGGTGCTGAGAAAGCGTGCATCGTATCACTTTCTCCCCTCCCCCCTTTTAAAAGAAGGATAAGAGGAGATGTTCTTATCACCCCCTCACCCTCTTCTAAGCAGTCTCGTGAATCCGGGGCATAAATTAATGATTCATACGATCCTCGCTTCCGCGCGCGCGCTATCAGTGGTTCGACGACACAGCTTTTTTCTCGTTCAGTCTTACCCGGATCCGACTTGCGTGTGACATTCGATGTCGCTTAGCGTTATTATTTTTTTTTCTGTTCTGTGCGTTTTTTTTCGATGTCACGATATCTCAAGTTTCTTCTTTCCCCGTTCGTCTTTTGAATGCCACACTCAGAGCCTTCACTTTTCCTTGATACATCTTCAAAAAACCTGCGACAAAGAAGCGGGGGGGGGGGATGTTTTTTACGCAAAAACCTCAAAGAACAAACTAGCAGGCGCCCCCTTCATTTCGCTGAACTAACTTTCACGGTAATAAATGAAAACTTTCTGCCAATTTTGGTTTCTTGTGTGCATTGCTTTTTGAGTGCCGATTGTTTTGGTTTTCTGTTTGTGCTTACTATTGTACTCCCTCCCTGTTATGACCCTCAAGTGAGGGTTGACAGTATAAATAAATAAATAAATAAATAAATAAATAAATAAATAAATAAATAAATAAATAAATAAATAAATAAATAAATAAAGTGCCCGCGTGGGATATCTGGAAAGGGGGGTCGCGTTTTCGTTGAAGAGCGGTTATCGCGTTAGTGCATAATTTTATGGCCTCGTTTGTTGACTAGCATATTTTGTAGCTGCTTTGCGTTGCACGTATTTATATTCTTACTTTGGGCGCACTTAAAACTGCACTTTGGTAACTGTTGGAGTGTGGTCCAGCAACCCACTTTGTTGTTTGAATAAAAAAAAACGATATTCGTCAGGAAGGTTTCAGTATTGAATGTAGAAGGTGAGCTGAGTGCACCACGATTACTAGTAGGAGTGGTAGCGGTGTTGGTTGTGGTGGTATTAGTAGCAGGAGCGGTAGTGGTAGCGGTGGTAGCAGAAGTAGTAGTAGTAGTAGAAGTGGTCGTAGTAGCAGTAGAAGTTATTGTTGTCGTCTCATTAATGGACTGTACCGTATGCCTTGGACTTTTCTTCTCATCCAAAATCCTGTCGGCACTACCATGTCTTTATGCAAGGGCACTTTTATGCTGTACTGCACACAAATATTTGGTTTTGTTCGATTTCATATCTACAGAGGTGTTTCATTGAACGCAACGAAAACTGAACGGACAAAAAAAAAACATTGTTAAACGTTTGTCAGGGATACATACGCGCGACCCAATGAAAAAAGGTTTATGGTACCTGGTACTGGAGCTAATGAACGACTAATTACAAGAAATATATTGTGCCAAGCGTAAAAAATTCCCCGTGGGTCCACATTCTACTACGTAAAGGCCGTCGACGTAGCATCCTTTAGAAAAAAAGAAATCAAGGCGATGTACTTACGTTGGCTCATGACATCTTAAAAAATTAAAGATAATTTACACGTGCTTTAGGGTTCAGTTTGTTAAAGAAATTCTGTCTATACAAAAGGAAGGACCGACTCGACAATGGAATTCAAAATAACGGACACCGTGCACGTTATCTGCATCCTCGCTCGGTCACGTGGGATTCAACATGGACGAAGTATGCGTGCTCATGATTGTTGTTTCTGCATTCAAACGTACTCTAACATCATTGTTTTTAAAAGTCAGTGGCCAGCGAGCAGCAACGCAGCAGCATGGCCACAGCAGTTTTCGCAGAAGAGTGCCTTTTTTATTATTGTGTGCCGGCTTCTATTTTCACTCCAATATTTGTTATCCTTTTCTGATTGTGTAGATATATTTTATGCTTTTTCCCTGCATCGTTAATTAAAAAAAGACATATATGAAACAGAACGTGAATGAAGCCAAGCGAGCCATTTTCTCCAGAAAATAAATCAAACTGGGGTAACATTTCACGGACAGCCATTCGCTGCCCGAAGCTTGCTTGAGGCATCACCGGAGCTAAATGTGTTTGCAGAAAGGATGGAGAAGAATGAGCGGCTGCTTAGCGGTGGACGTAAGTGACGGACAGTTATTTGACGTGCTCTTCCTGTCCCTCTGTCAAGCTTGCAGGACGGTGACAAGGGGCTGACGGCGAGCCTGAACTGAGTGCTCGCTGGACCACTTTCGCGGCCAGGCAAATATCATATCATGTGCCAAGACAAAGAGAGTGAGATTGAGAGAGAGAGAGTACGAAGCCAATAGTCGTGTTCAGAAAAAAAAAACGTGAATGTGGAACCACACCGGACGAAGAAGCAAGGATGGGAAAATAAATATATGCGTATGAGAAGTTAAAGCATACGCGTAATCCTGACAACTCATCTTTTCAAGCTGCTTGACATTGCGTAATGTATGTGTGAACCACTCCACTTTATCTGTTAGGCGTTGTAAGTATGTTTATTAAGTAAACAAATAAATAAAGCGAAGCAAGGTAAGGTAAGGTTAAGTAAAGCAAAGCAGTGAAGAGTGAAGCGAGAACTGATGATATCTCGCGTGACCTTGCCGGAGGCGTAAGCGTCGCCACGACTGATGCAAAAAGAAACAGAAAAGTATTAGTCGCGTGATACTGGAGCGAATGTAGTCGCACGATATAATGTCGGCGGGAAGACCACAACGTACCAAAAGTCCCGGGACATCCATATAACATGACGTCATCAATGAGGTGCATCAACCGCCAAAATTTATGACGTCGTCCAACGACACAGATATTCAAAATTACGCTAGGGGCAGTAAGCTAAAGAAAAAAGTGTGAGGAGAGTGTGGCAGGAATCATATCATTGACTCAGATAAAATAAATTGAAGAAGAAAAAGAAGATGGCTTTTACCTATCAGTAATTTTAGGCAAATGCATTAATGACCACGTGATCTTCATTTCGTGCTTGCGCCTTCCACGTCACACTCGCTCGCGGGAATCGCAACTCGTCCACCTCGCAAGACCGGGACGGGTTTCGTGCGCAATACACGCGGGCGTCCGGCGGCATCCATCTCAATCAAGGCTATTCCTTTCAACGGTTCGACGCGACCGGGACGTCGTCAACACCCATTCACCGCCGAGTGGTGCAGCCGCCGTCCGCTTCGACTTCCGTTCATGCGCTCGCCGCCGCCTTCAAAAAGCTAAGCACGGGCAGGCCGCGCTTAGCTAGCTGGCCTTGGAACCACGAACACATCATGCACTGTGGCGCCGTTGATGGTCGAGCCAGTTCCTTATTTTCGTACGTGATATAACTCTACACACGCGCCTCGTGCCCCCTTTTTGCGAAATGTCAGGCAGGAAGAGAGAGATCGAAAGAAACTGAGAGGAGAGAAAAAAGAGGCAGTGAGAGGAAATGGAGAGATAAAGAGGATGATGAGAAGTCTGGAGAGCGAGATAGAGAGTGAAAGCAAGGATTTTTTGACGGTATCGCGTTGAAAGCCCACTGATCTTAGCTTATTATTCTTTTTTTACGTTTAACGGCCTCTACGAATTCACGCTCCCCGTGTGTCATTCATACCGCGTAATTAATTTTTCCCATTGCGCAAGCTCGTGGGTCAAAAAGTCGTGCGCCATTTCAATGCGATGAAAGCGACATTGAAAAGAACCGACGTTGCGAGGTTGGAGGAAGTGCTATATAGCGACGGCGTCTATTACGCAACCGTCAATAGAGCGCTCTCGCTCTTTTAAAAAATTTTTATTTTACGTTAGTTTATCGGTCCCATGCGCTAGATGCAGAACTCCATGATATAAAACAGGGATTCACAGCTCTGAATTCGTGAAACAAAAAAAAAACGTTATCATTTTGGCCTAAATTTCATTGACTTCGCTTGCACTGTGAGCACTGCCATGGAATCGTTGAAGGTTGTGTGCAGCTTGGACAAGTGGCTGTGGCAGTGATATCGCGTGTAAGTACCACGCCCGACTGGTCGATAGACTGACTGCCTGTTTGTGTGTTCAAAGTATTACGCGCTGTATTTCTCTCTTCTTCCACTCTTTCATCTCCCTCGTTCAATCTCCTTCGATCCGTTTCCATGCGTAGGATAACAAACGGCTCTTTCTGGACCGGCTAACCTCTCTGCCTTTCCTTCTCTGCCATTTCTTCTCTCGAGGACACTCCTAAAGGACTCTCGAAAGCAGACACAGTGCCTTGGAGCTGCTGCTCTTGCCACGATGCGTATGCCAATCGATTTAGATGCACAGTGATGTGTGTATTCACGTCATAACTAATCAATAGTATACCACAGCCTGTGAGGCTTTTTATAAAAATAACTTGTCGACATTTTCGCCCAACTCAGAAGCTTGGTTTTACGCCTTGAAATGAAACGTACACAGCACTGTGCGATCCCTCAATGATAGACAGCTTTCGCACCAATTCACACTCTATTGATTTTAACGGGCCTCACAGCTTTGCTCGTGCGTCATCCTCGCCAGGCCAATGGCCGTTGTTATCCCGGTTTAATCGTAATTGTCGAATAGTTTATTTTTTTTGCACATCTAACCGTAACTTCACAATATAAGTAGTGTCGTCATAAGGCATGACCCTTTTAGAAAGTAATAAAACTTGATTGAGACATTCTGGCTGGCGCACAGTGGTGCATATCAAGTGAGAGCCTGCCCTTATATAGAACTTTAGGTATCAGTTAACACTTCGTTGCTTTGAATGGAGAGGTTTGCGTCGTAGAATATGGTGCTCGAGGTTGGCAAAAAGGCATTAAAAAACGCCAGGCTTACGCAGAAGGCGCAGCGCAGCCAGCGCTAAAGCTAAAAAGTGGCCTTTCAGAGCCTTTCCTAAACACTCAATGGGTATCTGCTGCAAGCACACTTGCTTGATGACTTGTTGGCAAACTTGCCTTAGGCAGGCTTGATGTCGGGAAAGCAATCGCGTTAATACGACTTATAAGGCGTTTTAAAACAGCGAAAGAATAGTCGTCGCACAATGCGAATAGCGTAACGAGTGGGTCGTCCAATGCTCCAACCCATTACAAAAGCTTCTTCTTGTTACCCTATAAACTGTGGGGCATACCCACTTCAGCCGTAATTCCGTAAGCAATGACGAAAAATAGCATAGCGAATGCGGGCCTACTATTCAAACGTGTATTATTAGTGCCTTGTGGGTATCAAGCAAGTGTGCTTGCAGTAGTTACCCAATGAGTGTTGAGCAAATGCTCTGAAAGGTCGCTCATCTAGCTTTCGCTGTGACTGTGCTTCGCCTTCCGTGCAGGCCTGGCGTTTTCTTTTTATAGTATTAAGTTACTCTAAAAGTTTAAATTATGAATTACCACAATGAAATTGATTAAGTTGAAAAGGGCTTGTGTGAGTGAAGCTTTCCATATATAGCTGCATTTTGTGTAATGGGTGATCGTTTTAAACAGGGAGTCATTATGGGCGTGAAATATTTTCGAGCTTGCTGTCTACCCACTGCGTGTTCTTAAGGGAATACGTGTGGTAACGCGTGTGCCTTTTGTAATGGATGGCCTGCTTCAAGCCACAAAGTCGTTATGATAATCACATGTTCTGACGCCCGTGGTGTTAGTCTCGACACTGTTATGTTCTACCATGTTGTCAGATTTCGCCATTTATCGATGCAGTTTGAACAAATATTGTGACTGTGTGGTAGAACACCTGCTTGCCACGCAGACGGCCTAGGTTAGATCCTCACTTGAAAGTGGAAATGAAATTCTTATTCTTTATTTTATTTGCATCTTTGTCACCGCTTAGACTGACATCGGGACCGTCGAGGTCATGAGATCGAGACCTGCGTCTTTCGGGTCTGCAGTCGAGCGCCGTTAACCACTGTACAACCGTGACTGCTTACGGTACTGACAATTCAGTGGACAATCGAAGCCGCGTAGAATCACCACTGTACAACCGTGACTGCTTACGTTACTGGCAATTCAGTGGACAATTATAGCCGCGTAGAGTTACCACTGTACAACCGTGACTGCTTACGGTACTGAAAATTCAGTAGACAATTAAAGCCGCGTAGAGTTACCACCGTACAACCGTGACTGCCTACGGTATTGACAATACAGTGTACAATTATAGCCGCGTAGAGTTAACTCTTGCAGCAAAAGGAGAGCTATCGCCCGTCGCATAGAGAGTAAATCAAGACGAATTAGGAGACGGAGAGTTGAGTTGGGTTTGTAGTAAGACGGTAAGTTGGGCCAGTTGGTTAGGATCCTCCGTGAACTTACTTACAGCACAACACCAGAAAAAATACAGGACAGGGAAGGAGCACCGTCTTTTCTTTCTCTTTTGCTCCTTCCCTGTCCTGTATTTTTTCTGGTGTTGCGCTGTAAGCAAGTTCACGAGTTGGGTTTGGTTGTGGTCATCGATCTCCGTTCCACACCGTGAACGAGCCGAGCTGACGATTCGTATTCTCAACGTCAAGAGGCGAGAACAGCGTTTACGGCTGAAGTTGCGGAAGATCCAATCAGCAGGAATTGTTCTCGAGTCCAGTGGTAATACCATGAACAGCCATAGCTGTAATGTTATCAGCCTAATATTATTGTTCAGTGCTGCCAAAGCACGAAAAAGAAAGCCGCCTTCAAGTGTTATCAGTTCTACGAAGCGAGCTGTCAAAAAAAATTACAAGGGGAAATTTTTGCAACTGGAGCTATCGTGGAGAGTGTCGTATTTAATGAAGGGTACGTTTTTCTTTCTTTCTTTCTTTCTTTCTTTCTTTCTTTCTTTCTTTCTTTCTTTCTTTCTTTCTTTCTTTCTTTCTTTCTTTCTTTCTTTCTTTCTTTCTTTCTTTCTTTCTTTTCTTTTCTTTTCTTTCTTTCTTTCTTTCTTTCTTTCTTTCTTTCTTTCTAATCACTTCTCCCGCTTCGCCATGTTGGGCCGCCAACCACATATATTTGTTCTTCCCAACCACTCCAGGTTTTCATTCTTTCATCTCCTCTCTCGCTTCCTATAGTGTATTTCAACACCGGTCAGAACTTTCGCTATCCTCGAGGAACGTTGGAAACGAAGTCATCCTCTCCTCTTTCGCGGCAACCACCGCCTTCCTTCTTTCCTTTTCCCACTCACCTCCTTCTTTCATCAGACAGGAGGCCGCCATCGATTTTTGCACATCCCGCTTGAACATTGAATCCAGGGGAGGGGCCTGCGCTTAATATACCGAAGGCAAGGAAAGGGGACGCAATGCAATGCAGGAGGCGTCAGCGCCAGAGCCAACGCGGCAGCGAGCAAAGACGAACATCAAGAACATCAAGAAGAAGGCCCAAGAGACAAGATAAGGATAAAGATGAAAACCCGTCCTTAGTAGAGGAAGAATAAGAGTTCGCTCGATAACCTCGGACACGGTTTTGGTTTTGAAGGCCTTGGGGCCCCCTGTAGATATTTACGCGCGGGGTGGTTGCGGTGGTTGGGGGAGAGTGGCGAGAGAAATACGGGCGCCTACGACTCTTCCCCACACCAGACCAGGCTTCTTCTTACTCTTTCTCCAACGGGCGTATAGGCTGTGTGCTCCGACCGCAGAGCGCGGTCGTTGTCGACGTCCCGAGATTAATCGTCGCCTCTGGCTCGCTCGCTGCCGACCGCGGCCGAGTCGTGGGCGGTCGCGGGGCCACATTCTGTGCGGGCCAGCCCTGCACCCCCTCACCCCACCTCTGGCGTTCGGACACGACGCTGACAAGTGATCATCCCGTCGGGGAAGAGCATGCACGCCTCCATATGCGTCCGCTTGTTGACCGGCCGGAGGTCTCTCGTGCGTATGTACATTCTCTACGTGAAGCTGTACGCTCTCCTGTGTACCTGGCCAATCCATTCTTCAGCATAAAGTTTTAATAGAAGCAAGGTTGCAGGCGCTCGTTTGAAAGTGAACCAACTCGCCCAAATGGACACCCTTCTGCAAAACAACGAAACACTGACGCTTCGACAATAATAACAAGTGGGTTTGACGTCCCAAACCCTGACTTCATTATGAGAAACCCCGCAGTGCATGGCTCCGGGAATTTCTGCCACCTTGGTTTACTTAACGTGCACCTAAATCTAAGTACGCATACTTCAAGCGCTTAGGTTGAAGCTTCGTTCGTAACGCAGAGATAGATGACGGAGACATGCCAGGATATCTCGATAGATGTATGCATAAATGGACGGACGTATGGACGCCATATTAACCTTCATCCTATCCGGTTAATAGAAAGAAGCATCGGTTCAGAAGGACCCGTCTGAAACGTGCAATGAAACGTTTTTCAACAGCGAAGCGGTTCTTATTCTTTCGCGTCTGATGTGTTTGGTGTAACGCTGATCACGTGATTCATCTTAGGGACATGCGCCGCTGGAATCGGTTAACTCCATCTACTCACCACTGGTCCACAAGAAACTGTCAGGCCTGCGCTTGAAGAGTGGCCTTTCAGAGTCTCACTTTTTGGGTAACTGCTACAAGCACATTTGCAGTGTACCGACTACGCCATTAACCATCACAATTTTCGTGTAGTAGGGAGGCAGTCACTATGCCATCATTCGTCATTCTTCGGAGAAGCGTGGTACCCGTTACACACTTGCTACGAAATTTGCTCAGTTTTTTTATGCTGTGGCTGACGACGATGAAGAATCGCAGCTGAAGTTTTTTGTAACGGGTCGGAGAATTCGATGGTGCACACGCGTTACGCAATTCGCATTGTGCGACGCCTGGTTGTTTCTCTGCTGTTTTTTTTTCATGGTATTTAATAAAGTACTTGCACAATAAAGACAAAATCAAGCGAACAAAAGTACAATCGAATCGCCAAAGCGCTCAAGCGTTACTCATAAATACTAAATGGCTAACACAGCGTGAGTTCCTCACATGAAGAGTTCTTGACATCGTGTTATTCAAACAAAAAAAGGGTGAGGTCAAACAGTTCTCTAAGACGGAGTACCAGTCTGGTCTAAAGTCTAGCTCATCGTAGATGTTTTTTAGGTGGATAGCCATTTGAATGAAGTGTGCGCTTGAAGAGGTGGTGGGCTCTGCATTGCGGTCTTGCATTCGTGTCTTCCACAAGCTGTGCATACCCATGAGGAAAAACATATCATATGGTACTTCATCAAGCGCTGCTGGCAGAAGATAACTTATTGTGTGAGAATTAATGACGAAACGTTTTTTCAGTGCTCGCTGAAGGACATTCCAAAACAGTATGGCATCTTTGCAGCTAACAAAGCAATGTTGAATCGTTTCCGGCACATCACATAGACGGCAGTTAACAGACGCAATGAAAATACCTTTTCTTTCTAACCATGTGTTTACCGCCAATGTTTCAAAGTGCACGCAGTGCTTTTTATCTACTTAGTTTTCTTTTTGCTTCTTATTTTTTGCGATAGTGGTTACTGACACCATCGGGGGTGGCGGCGGACAATTACGGCGCATGCGACTCTTGTGATCTCATAACTGCTTTCGCTGTAAGAAATGAAGAAGAAAGCTGTTGTCGTGGGCCATAAACTGTTGAAATTCATAGGAGACAAGAGGTAGAATAAGACCGCGGGTACCGCAGGTGCGCGCAATAGCAATAAGTCCAATAATAATAATAGTAAAAATAATCTCGCTTTCGCTCGCATCAAACGCAATTGCCTCGTCTATAGCTCCTGCGACATTTGGGGTTCCAGAATGGTTGTCCTTCCTCGTTTTTCCCTATAAAGAAGCCAACTGACGTGAACGTCAGCGAGAACTAGCGCGGGAACGGGCCGACCCTTGGCTATGACTATTACGATATTAGAGAAGAGGCAGTAAATGTGCTGATTGACGTTCGGACGACAGTAGGTTACCTTCTCAGAAACATTCCTACGACTTTGTCATTGACGTGCATATAATTGAAGGGTTCCTCATAAACCTTTGTATACGAGTGGTATGGCCAAAATGCAATAATGTTGTACTACTGCATCAAAGCTTAACCAAGAGATCTTAATAAAGAACAGCGATGCAACATATCTGAAAGAAGCGCAGAATATAAAAAAGGCGATAGACTGACGAAGGGAAGGCGGCCATCGGCTTTGCAGTTTCATCAGTGTTGACGAAATGTAGTTGGCTGACTTTTTTTCTTTATAAATTTAGAACGTGATCTTGGGCTTCTTACTACATATTTATAAGAGAAGTAGCGGGCTCCAGAAAACAGTGAAACATACGTATAAGCTGCTCCCGCGGGGGATCGCATCAGTTCGTGCCATTAAGGAAGCCCTCACACACCGTGTGTCCTTTAAACTAGAACGAAATAAAGTTTAGAACAGTATACGGCAGAATTCTGGCGGCTCCGACGATTCTTCTCCATCTCTTGTACATACCTCATAGTTTTCCCGAAGTCCCAGCGCTGCTCGAGGCATCCTTGGCGGCAGGCGTCCACCGAGGGTTGGGGGTGGATCTCGCAAGGCATGATGGATGTTCCGCTCGCTATTTACCGGGAAAGTTCGGATACGGAGACGGAGAAGCGACTGTGGTGGTCATATAGCAGCGTAGCCTTCGAAAATCGTAGGGAGTGTTGAACGGACGCGGAGGAGGGAAGATGCGAAGTAATAAAAAAAAAATTGAAACGTGGAAGAAGGAAGGATTATTGGACGGTGGCGCTACGTTTCCACGACTTGTGACACTCGGCCGGCGCGTAGAAAAAAATGGGGTTGTATGTTTTGTTTGAGGCTGACTTTTTGTTCCACCTTAAATCTACAGCCTCCGGCGCACGTTTCTTCATTTTGTCTTCTTGGTTTTCACTTCTCGCTGAACAGCGCGTTATGGCGTCCTTTTCATTTTTTTTGTTACTACTATTTTCTTCGTTTTTTTTTCGTCCGCGTATAAAACAGCCGTCAGTGGCATTTATTCTGCAGAACGCTGTCATTGTTTTTGCGGCACTCAACTTTCACTTCATCTCACTCGCTAGCTTATTTCTGTTCACTTACAGTCAAGTCCTTGGGCGTCTCGGCTCTCCGAACTCTTCGGAGATCCCTGATCTCCCGGGGGGACGGAGGAACGAAAAACTCCGTCCGATATGGCATTCCGAAAGGAATAAAATGCAAAAAGAAGTATAGTAGAAGCAGCGTTACGTTGCGACTTCGACTTCCTCTTGCTTAAAAACACAGATACCTTCTTCACTGTTATTTATTTCTGGTAAAGTCGAAAGCGACCTGGCAGCCCAAATGACATGTACGCTTTTGCATAGGACCCACCTCTTTTTCGCCTGTTTTTCTGCATGGTTCTTGCAGCAGCGTGAAGGGTTGTCGGTAAGCAGCAGTTTACGTTTTTTTTTGCCTTTTATTAAGCGTGGAGTACTTTAAGGCTCGGGCTGTCCTATGCCGTTGTATGTTGTCGTCATCACTTGGCGTAACGGAAGCGGAACCACGTATATAGATAGCACAGCCAGATGCACAGTCGGCTGGAGCTATCGTGCATGAGTGGCAGTTTTAGGGGCGAAGCTTCTCTTATTCTTACCTTGTCATGTGACGTAACCAAGAGGGAGGAATAGATGAGAAAAAAAAAGAAAGGCAGTATCTTTCGAACAGTATAATAGACGGCGCTGTATCATATAGAAGTACATACTAGGTGCAGTTGAGTGAGGATATTATAGATGGCGCTGTACCGCTAGTTTCCGGTTGGCTGCTGCGCGGGTTGTGTCTGTGTGCGCGAAGAATGAGTGCCTCTTTCAGTCTCCCGGATATTCGCCGTACGTGTATGATCGTTGGTGGCCCATGGTTGGGCATAGACGAAGCAGAGCGCCGGGCGCGTTGAAGACGCTTGCACTCGCCATCTTTGGCTCGCGTCTCGTCGGTGTTGCTCGCGCACCGTCTGCATTCTCGAACGTAATCCGACGCCTAGACGCGTGCGCGGACGGACGGGTGAACACACGAACGTATGGACGCACGCACACACGCATGCACGCACGCACGCACAGACAGGCAAACAGACAGACACACATATAGACGGACGGATGAACGGACGGATTTATTGACGGACGGACGGACGGATGGACGCACGGAAGGACGGACGCACGAACGGACCCATGAATGGACGCACGGACGGATGGAAGCATGGACGGACGTATGGATGCTTCGCCCCACTCATCACCATTCACTCCGTGGATATGCTGTGATTAACACCATTCCTTCCCGACATGAAGCCTGTACAGCGTTTTTTTATTTGTTTTTTTTTTGTTAAGGAATTTCGAGCCCCGACATGGCTATGATGTAGAATACTGGGCTGTCACGGAAATGCTCATATTGGAAAACCGTTCCATACTTGATACCTTTTTTTCTTATTTCGTGCGATAACGGTTTCAGAGAGAGGCGTTGGTGGCGGTGGACTACTACTGCGCCAAAAACGGCCGTTGTTGTGATCCGATGACAGCTTTCGCTGTAAAAGATAGAAAATTACGAAGGGTGAATTTGGCTATAGCTGATGTTTAAATGGCCTTCTTTATTGTCCAGTGGCTATATCGAGGCTTATCTCTAGTCTAGGTTCGGCTAGTATGCTGTGAAATGCCGCCTGTCTGCGCTGTTCGGTCAAACTTTTTATCCCCAGTGCGAAGATGGCTTAATGCTTTTCTTCTTTGGAAGACTGGGTGTTGTCTCAACCTTTAATCTTTGGCACGATGGTTCGCTGTAGTTGAGAACGAGAGAAAGAGAAAGAATATAAGAAAGGTAGGGAGGTTAACTTGACTAAACCCAGTTTGCTACCCCACATGGGGTCGTTGAAATTTTCGTGTATCTGTCAAGCTGGTCATCACTGTATTCATGTAGTATAGTTCATGGCGCATAAACCAGCAAAAGCTAAAACTAAAAAAAAAGAATCAGATGATGCTAAGATTAGGCGGCTCTGCTTCTTGGTGTTGTAGCAAGGCGATACGTTTTTACAAGACCAGTCCTGACGTTATTCAGAGGATGAAGGTGAGGCTGTGGTTGTTAACGTTGGAACGAAAATCACGGAACAACTTCGTCGAACTTCGACGAACTCGGAATGCGATTAAGTGCAGTCTGCTTCGTACGAGCAAATCGATTAGCCTGCGACAACTGATGGATGGCCCGTCCGACGGCTGCAGAACTCCGGCCTGGATGGAACGTTAACACTTCCCAAATTAATGGTCTGGAGAGCCGGGCTCACGTTTAGACGAAACAAACGCAACTCCTGACTAGAGTTCATCTCGATGTCACCGAGAACCCACTAAAGACATGTTAAAATCGATGCGAAGACGAAGATTACAGAAAAAAATCTCGCCTAACTAAACAGAAAACACATCCACATACACACAAAGAAAGAAAAAAAAAGAAAGAAAAACGTGATACAGGAAAAGCAACTAAACCGACTGCTTGCTGATCGACTGAAGTCTGTCTAACCAGAGCGTTCTCTTTGTACTTTGCGAAGTAAAGCTCCAATTGACTGGTTGAAAAAAAAAAACTGGCGCAGGGACAAGTATAGGAGGTATTGGAATTACGAGATCGGTAATTAATTATTATACGCGGTGATCGTCGCTACTCCTCTCTCACTTCCTACCCTTAGAAGTTCGCCGTGGGTGACAGCGTGAATTCAGCTGGATTCGTTTTCCAGAGTCGTTAATCATGCCTCCGTTCGGCACATGCCCCCCTCCTCCACTACCCCCCCCCCCCCCCCCCCCGTAACGCATGGTATACCATTAAAGAGGAACGCCGGGCACTGTACCGTTATAGAATGCCTAAACGACCGCCTTCTACGGCGCTAAAGGAAAAAGAATAGGCCTTTGACATTCCAGCACTTTTTTTCTCTCTCTCTCGTTATGACTAATCGCTCGAAACAGCTTGCGTCGACGTGCACTATATAAGAATGCCCGCTAAGAATCTCTTTAGAGTGACTTCAGGCCTTTCGTCGGTCAATTTTTGAACACTTGCCCAAGAAAAATTCGTCGTCAGGACTTGACGCCCGCCCGAGCACTCGGCGAAATGCCTGTCTTTGCTCGGATCGATGGGTTTTAATTATGAAGGCGGAAAACTTTCGAAAGATCTCGGCTCGCGCGTGCTTGATAATTAATGCTTATACAGAAGTGTTTAGTGTTTTTTTTTCTCGGGTTTCTCTTCTCATTCTGACTTGGCTGCTTTCCAAAGCCCTTCCGTTTGCTTCGTTCCTCGTTTCTTGTTATGCAGGTATACGGCGAGTCTCAGAAAAAAAAAAAGAATGCCACAAAATGTCGGTAAGAGACGTAATACGATGTCCTGTCCTCCTCGTGTTCGTGCGTGAACGCTATCAGCCGCACTACGTGCTATGCACTACCCGCATTGTTAAAGATTTTTTATTACCGGGGCGGTGTTTTACACATTATATATGAAGCCGGGAGCAGAGAGATATTGCACTCCAGAGATTTCCATCGTCTCGTTTTCTCTTAGAACCACGTGGTTTTCCTCTTTTCCATCTATGCGTCATAAAAGCCCGTCGGCAGGTTGGCAGAGAATTCCTAGCTGCACCCCCCCCCCCTTCTCCCCCACAACCCCTCTCTTTTTCGTAATTTCGATGCAGGGGAGTGTTGTACCATAAATAAATTATGAAAGTAGGTGTTTTTATTGAATGAGAAAGGCCTTCAGCAAGTGCAAATTGCGCCCCCCCCCCCTTCCCTCAGCTAAAGTTCCTGGCTACAATTTCTGGCCACAGGCCTGGTATGATACCGTCCTCTTGAAGGGAAGGTTGAAACAGCGTTCCGTCGGCTTTGGCTGCAATTCTCTGCAATTTTGTGTTCGGATATTGTGGCCTCACGAGTCATATCGCCATATATTTAGCGATGAAATGAAAAAAAAATGATGCTATTATATAGGCTTCAGGGTACATTGTCAACCTTCGCTTAAGGGATTCTGCATCTGATACATACAAGTCACTTTTGTAAGGTTATAGTCATGGCTGCTGCGAACTTGTTGCTGTGGGGCCGAGTGTTTTGGTTAGAAGAAACAAACAAACAACAAACAAACAAACAAACAAACAAACAAACAAACAAACAACAAAAACACAACAGCAAACTAAAAATAACTAATGCTAGCATGCGAACTCTGGAAAACTTTAGCAATGACTGATGTTCGAAGAAAATATCGTGTCAAATAATTTACGTCCATTAATCAGAATGATTCCGGAATTTCAATAAAGCTTGCTGAAACGGCTTTAGGCTGTCCCATAGTAGAGTATCTCATACTTTAAATCATTACCCGCTTTTTTCTAAACACACAGTTTGATTGAATTAGCTGAATCTGTTTTCGCCTGACATAATATCTCGAAAAGGAGAAAAAAAAAAGGTAGAGAAAGGTCCGAAAGAAAAGAGAAGAAATGTCCGAGGAAATCTGAGTTTTGATATTTACTCCAGATGCTTTGTGAATACTTGAATTCAGCATATAGCCGCTGAAATTGGTTGGTAAAGCAACCTTATTCACGAATCCCAGTATCAAAAAAAGAAGATTTTTTTTGTTTTATTCTGCGTTCGCAGTCATTTTCTCTCTCCCCTTTTCACCTTAGCTGATATCTATATGCCGTTCAGGAGTTCTGAGAAACAGAACCGTACGTTGCAAAAGCAATTTGACTGGACCGGTATTCATGATAACAGTTTTCGTAATTCTACTAATTAGTTCAATAAACAGACGTTTTTGGACGTACATACAAAGGGATTCGAGATTAATGTAATAATGATCAACTGAACAATCTCCGCTCCACAGAGAGAGAAGCTAGAGTGGTCAGTAATCCTGCAGAGTACGACTGTTTTCGTTATTGTGAGAGGTAACAACAACAACAACAACAACAACAACAACAACAACAACAACAACAACAACAACAACAACAACAACAACAACAACAACAACAACAACAACAACAACAACAACAACAACAACAACAACAAAGTACGACATGAAAAACAAGCTTGGCAATAGGAGCAAGAACAAGTACGACATGAAGAGCAAGAATAAGTACGACATGAAGAGCAAGAACAAATACAACAACAATCTGCGCGGGAAGTCTCGTGATAAAAGATTGCGTCGTCCGCTGTGCCAGCTTGTGTGCAGTTAGTGAAAAGAGCCGCAGCATCCTGTAGATAAGTTTTCCACCTGGCAAATTTCTCAAAAAGCCGATTTCTCAGCGGGACGCTGACGTCAGGCATTTTCGACAATGCTCTGATTCGTTGCTTCTTACGCAGCAAGGAAGGTATGTAGCTGTAATAAACTGCCACCCAGTACCATGAACAATCACCAAAAACGTCCCACAGAAATGCAGTGCTTGCAAAGTATGGTCACAGCTGTTCAAGGAACACTTTTTTTGTTTGTTTACGCAGCCGTTAAATGATTATGAGCTTCTTCTTTTCGCCACTCAGGAAATGTCTCACCCGCTGACGTGGAATCACGAAATGCGGTTATTTTACGTTTCCCTGCCCTTGCCCTCCCCATTTTCTTTCTTTCTCTCCGATTCCACAATCCGTTTCCGGTCTTCGTCCTCAGCGCCATCTTAGCCGATGGTTTTTCCGTAGCTCAGCGCTGAATCGACACGACGTCCTCGTTTTCCGGTACTATACCGCCATCTGCGTTGTTCTTCCTCGTATATACTGCACCTTCTTCTTCTTATTCTTCTTTTTTTTCCCCGCTAGTCCCTTTCCGTCTCTTGGGAAGACGTGCGCCGCGAGACTAACGGCGAGGTTGAGATGGCTGCCCTTCCGGTTGTCTGACGACTTCCGTTGCTCGGCCAGTGCTGGCCGGCGCACTTTTCGCGGTGATAAGGGCGTACTTGTGGAGAGAATTGGCTCATCGGACACCTCTCTTGTAGCCCTCGGAATTCTCTCGCTTTTCTACTTGGTTTCTCTCTCACTGGCTCTGTTTTTGAAGGGACACTCTTATCTCCTCGCGAGATCTAGACGAGACGATGAGTCAGCACTCTGGCGTTCTCGCGGCGCTAAGCTCTACGGCGGAAGCGAGCGGGGCTCGCTTAACAGTCTTAGCGGCGATGTCCCTTATCTGGCTGACTTGTACGCCAGCGGTGGCGGCTGCGAGAAATGGGGCGGAGGCTTTTTTTTTATAAAATAAGTGCAAAGTACACTCACTGTGCTTCGTGGTCAGCAGAATGTATACAAGGAGCAGACTGGTTACAGCTGTAAAAAAAGAAAAAGAAGGCTATCGGTTCTGTCATGCGGACGTGAGAAGGCGGTATAATGTGCAACGTCAAGGCACTTAGCCTCTACATTCTCTCAAAAGCAAATGGGCGTACGTGATGACACAAGCATCTACAGGAAAGTGGACTAAGAAGAGGTCTCTGTGGTGACTGGTAGTTTGAATAGAGCCGCCAAAAGTGCAATATGACGTTATTTTTGCTTTGATATAATCATATTGTATACGCATGCAGAAAAGACAGTCCTCCGAAGAGAAAGGGAAATCTACTGCGGCAAACGATCGGAAGGAGAAAATTTGGCACTTTCCGAGTCTTTATGCTACGGCGGAATTAATAAGAGTCGAGTACACGCTGCAACCGAATGATCTTCCGCGCGAAAGATTAACGCAAATGCAGCGAAATGTTTGGTTCACATTTCAAAAAAAAAAAGTGTTCGTCTGTCTTTGTGGACCTCACGCGCATTCCATATGCAATGTCCCTTGTCATGCATACAATAAATGTGTGCGAAGCTCACAAACCCGTATCTACAAATCTTCTCGCACTTGACTAACAGCGCTGCGTTATTCGTTTGCTGCTTCCATGGGCACTTGTCTGTGGTGTTGCGCTGTTAAGAAAGTTCAAGATCAATACCAGCCAACGGGTACAACTTGCCGCCACGTTCATATTGCTTTAGAACGCTGCGACTGTGCGAATAACGTGCACCTACGAATAATAATTGCAGTCACTCGCATAAATTCGCTGACATAAAAAAAAAGAAAGATAGGATGGGAAGCATAAATATAATGCGACATGAAGTGCGCGTCAACGAAGGGTTATTAAACGAGATGAATAACGAAAAAAAAAAAGATCCGAGATGGCGCGATCGATAACGACGCCCCCGCGTCCAAGCAGCGACGGAGAAAGTTATATCGACGGGCCTCTAAAAAATTGACGCTAGAAATTGATCTCTTTACATAGTCTTCCTCGGCTTCTAAGCGAAAGTCGTGCTTTATTGGCCCTCTTGGTGGCTTCAGGATCATGAGGTTGCCAACCTGTACGATTTAATCTGCCCACGGAGCCAGTCGATGAGAAAGCTCGCGTTGGCAGCTCTTGAATAGAGTGCGCGCTGATGTTTCAGTGGAAGGGTGCGGTAAATAACGGTCTTTGTGTGTGTGCATTGTTTCACTTGGCGACGCATTGCTCCCTGTCGTTAGGCAGTGAGCCAAACGGCTCCTTAAATAAGCACCCAGAATCAGATCGAATAAGGAGGCGCTCAGTATGAACGAACCACTCACGTAAAGGCTACGGGGTGGGGGTGGGGGGAGAAAAATCAAGGGGGGGGGGGGCGGGGAAGGCGGGTCTGCCTTTGAGAACTGAGTGGAGTGGCCGGGAAACTTCATTTCGACCAGTGCCCCGCCAAGTGCAGGACCGCGGGTCATAAATCTCGAAGGGGATCGATGTTTATATACAGTTTGGCACGGTGCCGGCAGGCACTTGCGGACAAAAGAAAAGAACAGCGGGCCAAGTGGGTGACAAATTTCTCGGCCGATTTAATTGTGAGCTCGACCTTTTCGGGTGCCGACGCGCGCAGCTTATTAGATTGAGAATTGAAGGCCCGGTCCCATAGTTCACTGAACTCCCCATTAGGGCGAATGCGGACAGACACAGGAGGCGAGGGAATGAACGATTACGCGGCGGGAATCGGGTTAAGGGATGCCGTGTCGATGGGACCGAAATGCCTTCTTGAAGTACTGTCAGAAGCGTGTATACCGGTGTCACAAGTTACGCCGACCGGGTTCGCAAAGATTCATCGGTGATCGTTTTCGCGATAACCGTGATCTTTGTGCTCCCCCCGATTCGAGCACTCATGGAGGTAATCGGCGAGACAAAAGTAGCAAGCGTGTCTTCTCTTCGTTCGTTGCTCCGCTTTTAATGCGTTTCATTAGAAGGGGTGAAGTGGGAAACAGTGCCGAAGTTTGTGCGAAGACTGAGCAGCTCTTTGGGCCAGAGTACCGTATGGACCGGAGTATAGCACCACTGCTCGCTAATGTTGGCTATCGAGGTAATTGAAGCCAATTGGAGGAAAATAAATGTAATGTTGACTTACTTCTCCTGAATTAGCCGCCAAGTTGCATTTTATCTTTTCTTGTTCTTTCAAGAGGTGGCGTACTAAGGTGACAGAATAAATGATACGCAGGCAGGAAGAAGATACACGCAGGAGCCATTTGCTACTTAGACGGAAATGGACCGAGGCTTTTTTGATCCTACTGAGTCCGCTTTCACTCGCACAGATAACATACCATGCGCGAGGAAACGTTATCAATCACTCTTGGAGTTTAGCTGGTACCTCACGATGACGGCGGCAGCTACGCCAAAAATACTCTAGGAGAAAATTACTCCTGGAGGATCCGTATGATTTCCATCGCAATAAAACGAACGAGAAATGTGTGCTGGTGGTAACATGTCGTGCGAACGCTTGTTTGAAATTTTAGATGTAGGCGAAAATGCTGCAGGCCCGTGTGCTCCGATTGGGGTGCACGTCAAAGAACCAAGGGTGGTCAAAATTCCCGGAGTCCTCCATGGTGGCGTCTCTCATAATGATATGGTAGTTTGGGACGCTAAACCTCACATATCTACCTGTCTAACGTTTGTTTGGAAGACGAAAGAGGAAGTAGCCAGTGTACACGATGCCTTTAACGCGATATAGCTTGTTTCGCAGAAATTCCAGCGTCGGTGGTTTTGAGCAAAAAATCGTCATCTTGTGCGTGACCGAGAAATTGAGAATGATGCAAATAAAATAAATAACGAAAAAATTCCGGTTCCGAGTGAGAGTTGAACCCGGATCGTTTGCTACCGCACAGCCACACGTATTTTTTATTTTCTTGCATGATATTTACTACAAACGTACTTTACGTACATGCATAACGTATAACATATTTAGGCCACTTTGACAAATGTACATTGGGCATTACAAAACGAATTTCATGCATCACTGTGTCTGAAAGCGTATTCGAGCCTCACACTTCATGACTGGTATACACAGCTGCGAGTCTTCTCGGAAGTAAAGCGAAAATAATTTCCTCTGCTTGGAAATGCAGTGCAGATAACTCCATGTTACACCAGCACACACGTCTTGTATACGTTCTTCACAGCACAACGTGTAATATTGCACTAATAATGCGTGGTACAAGTGCGCATTGCAATCGGACGATAGAAAATGCGACTATCCCAATGACTCCATCGTTTAAAGCCAGTCCCCCACTACAAAAGACGCCCCGCCACGGTGGTCTAGGGGCTAAGGTACTTGGCTGCTGACGCGTAGGTCGCGGGATCAAATCCCGGCTGCGGCTGCTGCATTTCCGATGGAGGTGGGAATGTTGTAGGCCCGTGTGTTCAGATTTGGGTGTTAAAGAACCCTAGGTGGTCGAAATTTTCGGAGCCCTCCACTATACGGCGTCTCTCATAATCTTATGGTGGCTTTGGGACGTTCAACCCCACATATCAATCAATCATCAATCACTACAAAAGGCACTCAAGTACTTGCGTCTATGCCCTTAAGGCTGCGCAGTGGGTGAATAGCAAGTTGGAACAGGTCTCACGTCAATAATTGCTCGTGGTTTAAAACATGCTACCCACTTGACTGAATTCACTATAGGAACAGCATATTGGCTATTACGTTCAACTCTTAAATGTGAAGCTTAAAAATCACTGAATTTTTTCTTGTGTCTTAGACTAGCCGAGGATAAGCCAGTTTAGTTACACAGCCTTAGCGTCTACTCAGAAAAGCAGGAAGAGTTCCCACTTAGTTCTTTTTATCTCTCTTTTATTATTCGCTTTGCGCTTGGGCCATTCACCGACAGTGGAGTTAAAATAACTAACCCTGGAACCTACTTCTGTTCCTATTTTTTATTTTTTTCATTTGCGAGAGCTTGTTATCGCGACATCCCTTCGGCACGGTGATTTACGAACGTCCAGTGATGGCATTTTGATCTTTTTTTATCTATTTACAGATACTGCAGGCCCTCCTCGGGCACATGCAGGAGCGAAATACAAGAATACAATCAAACAATGTATAATTATACACTGAATATCTTTCTTGGAATAATTGGAGCATTGTACAAATAATAAGTACACAACTCCAAAGCAATATGAATGTCTAGTACATATTAATTCATGAGAGACAACAAAATTTCACAAAATATACCATAGTTACACGCCTTTATAATCTCAGCACTGGCTCCCTTTGGCTGGCGTTTGCTAGATATTGCTCAATGATCACTTACGTTAGCTAGTGCTCGCTAATGTATGTTCAGTTACTGGTAATTTCGACTAGATAATGCTAAATATTTGCTAATTTGTGCTATCCTAGGGTAACTTGAGTTATCCGCTGTTGCGACAGCCCCGTTGTCTTCATTCAACTTCACCCCATCTATACGAATGCAGGCAACTAACTGCTTGTGCCTGATCTTTCTTTCTTTCTTTCTTTCTTTCTTTCTTTCTTTCTTTCTTTCTTTCTTTCTTTCTTTCTTTCTTTCTTTCTTTCTTTCTTTCGCCTTTGCGAAAGAACGCTACGTCGTCCTCGTCTTCTCTCGACTTCGTTTGCAGCTAGCCTTCCAGGTTGTGGCCGATATTGCTTACTCGAATGCCTCTCTACGTTGCATTCCATTGCAGGGGCTCTTGCTTTGTCCGTCAAACATTTCCTACTCTGCACGGTAAGCGGCTAAGAATAGAATATTGCAAGCACTGGCCGCATCGGGAACACACGTATGGAATTCTTTTTCAGAAAACCCCAAACACTCTCCGTCTCTCTTCTTCCGACGGTCCATTCTACGTTCGTAGAGGATGTTTGTTCTATACCCACAAAGTCCAGATTAGATCGGCAGCGAAGGTACGCGAAACACCAAGCTGTATTCGGAGACAAGGTTCATACTGGAGAGCTTGATTTATGGTTTATATCCCGGTGGCCTATACAAAACAAACTGTCTGGCAACAGCGCGCAGAGGAATTTGATGTACCTAGTTTTCGATCAATTGCGGAAATTGTCGTGGGTTTCCGTCTTTTTTTCTCTTTGTTATGTTTCTCTCTGTCTTTTCGATTTGTTTTCCGAAACTTCCCGGGCGCTTTGCGCAGGCAGCAAACATCACCGATCAAACAACAGTGTGTGTACCAACAGACAGGCGCCCTTCGCTTGTGGTCACCAGCATCGGTCAACACTTGGTGCCGCGCACCTCGATTGAAAGTATAGTTTGCTTACTAATTGATTGCATTGATCCGCGTGCCAGCGTGTTCTTTGATCTGTTTGATTGGCTTTTGCAACACGTGTTGGGCGCGGATGAAATCTAGTAGCTTCGTTTGAAGTCTGTAGAATTTCTGTAGCCCCAGTACGGAAAACGCCTTACAGAAATAAAAAAAAGTTTTAAAGTAATTGAATGGTTTGGGAACGCAGTGGCGGCACTTGTGGGACTCTCCGTGTTTTCGTCGGATTTTGGTCAGAGCAGCGAAGGTCGTATGAAAGTTCTCTTGGAATAAGTACGCGTTAATTTAGTTTGACAGAGAGAGAGAGAGAGAGAGAGAGAGAGAGAGAGAGAGAGAGAGAGAGGGAGAGAAAGAGGAATATGTAAAGGGAAGAAAACACGATTGGTCATAGAGCTCCAGTTAGCTAAAACGCTCCTAGAAATTGGAAATAGGCACGGGAGTGTGAAAGAATAAAAAAGTTCGCGCAAAAAAAAAAAAGGCACTGGAGTGAGCTTTACCCGCGTATACGCATGGACGTGGTTTCCCCAGCACGTCTTGTCTAAGTTTGTCTTTTGCAGAAGCTCTGCAATTAGCAAAAGAAAAAGAGACTAGCTGAATTCTGCCCTATACAATATTTACACTACAACGAATGCACTCACGAAGAGGCTTGAGACGGGGTCACAAAGAAAAAAAATAATTTTAAAACGCAGAAACTTGTGTGAACGTTTGCACTAGTAAGTTCGAAGCCTTGACACCCCTCCCCTCCCCCCCAACCCCCCAAAATATCAAGAAGAATGATGACATTCGCGTACTTTAGGAGGCAGAAATACAAAGGTTGGAACTAGAAATAAGATGTAATACTGGGCATAACTTTACCAAGTAATAAACCATCCGCTGTAAGCGTATATCAGTCATTACCAGCTCCAACACTAGAGGAGCTTGTTTTAA
The DNA here is from genome assembly GCF_043290135.1 of Rhipicephalus microplus. Lineage (NCBI taxonomy): Eukaryota > Metazoa > Arthropoda > Arachnida > Ixodida > Ixodidae > Rhipicephalus > Rhipicephalus microplus. Next base: position 73,241,011 of record NC_134704.1, read on the forward strand.
AAAAACACACGTTTTGAGATCATAGGTTTAGCCCTGGGGTATTGGCTAATTCAAGACATGACCTGGAACAAGCCAGCCGTTTAAAAAAAGGAAAACAAAGAACTCTCATGATGATATATGGCGTTTATTGGCGCATGGGCCACGTGACGGCCAAAGAGCGCCATGCACAATGGTGAGGGAAGAGCAGTGGTGCGTTATTCAAGTAATATAAACAGAATATGAACAATCATACTGCTGTGCGGCTGTAAATGGGCCTAGAATTCCACAACCTGAGGCGGGTTAAGACTAAAGAAATAATAAATTCATGGCGGTGACACGTGAAACGCATGGAGGTGCAATACATGACGATGTTGGTGGAGAGGGCCATCGCAGCCACGACTTCTGTACAAAGGTCGAGCTACGGATCACCTCAGAATGGGGGGGGGGGGGGGGGTGAAATCTATAGGCTTCTTTTAAAAACGTAAAAAGTGACTGAAGTTTATAAAGCGGATCCTTACCGATGAGCATGACAGGGTGTAGTGGCAGTTGTTGTCGCTAGGGCAATAAAAAAGTGTTTTTTTCCTCAAATCATATAAATCATTACACTAAATTAGAATCCGGAGTACCGTAAGTGGATCTCCACACCTCTCACATATGTGTTGGTCATCGCCAGCCAAAAGGTATCAATGTGTAGTGTGTGTGTGTGTGTGTCTTATCTGCAGCCTTGTATGTGTAGCTTGTGTGAAGCGTGATCTGGACAGTGGTGGCCAATTTTCAAGTATCGGTTTAATAGCATGTAGTTTGTTTTTTATTTGCCTATCCCATAGGCGCCACCAGAACGCCCTGAGCGCCCGTCGTAAGACAGGTTTCATGCCAAGCGAAAGGACAGCCATGGGTGTATTGGCGGGTGCCTGGTGGTCGGGCGCAGACGCAGCTAGCTGGTCTGCTGCCACGATACCAGTGATCTCACGGTGCCCTGGCACATAGCACACAAAAACATGTCGTTTGAGGACGTAGATACTGCATAACAGGTGGTAAAACGACACAAGTACTGGATTTTTATGTTTTTCGAGTGTTTTCAAAGCTGTAATGACGCTCAAAGAATCTGTGTATACAACTGCGCGTTGTAGTTGTAATTCCTTAATATGCCTGACAGCCACAGATACCGCATGGGCTTCTGCGGTGAAAATTCTTGTTTGGAGGTGCAGTATACCGGAATTTGAAGAAGATGAACCAAGAGCTGCATAGGACTCGCAGTGTGAGACTTAGAAGCATCTGTTAGGAATTCTGGGCAAGTATACTTGTGTTGGAGTTCGAGTAAATGCGTGAGAATATGTGTAGAAGGTGCGTGTTTGGTGACCTCCAAGAAAGATAGATCGCAGTCTATAACCTGCCGTTGCCACAGTGGCGGATATAATGCTGGAGCCATCAAACAGTGTTCTATAAGTGGCATGGCTGTTTCCTCAGTGAACCTCCTGACACGAAGTGAGTATTGCTGTCTCAGCGAAGGAAGTTTGCGGAATAAAGTAGAATTGGACAGATCATTAATTGTGGAGTGAGTGGGATGTTCCTCGTCTGCATTCACCCTGAGATAGTATGTAAAAGTCGTATAGGATCTCTGCAGATGGAGCGACCAATAGTTTTACTCTGCATACAGGATTTCTACGGGCCCAGTTCGAAAAGCACCCATAGAAAGGCAGATGCCTATAGGTGGTGGACAGGGTCAAGCATCTTTCAAGCTGATGGTGTCGCAGACTGGTAGGTTATAGCACCGTAGTCGAGGCGCGTGCACACAAGGCTTCTATACAGATTCATCAGTCATTTCCTGTCACGTAGTGCGTAACAATACTTTCAAAATATTCATTGTTCTTAAGCACCTGTTCTTTATATACTTGATGTGGGGTGTGAAGGTTAGTTTTGTGTCTAATAATAGACGCAGAAACTTGTGCTCAGACTGTACAAACAGACGTTGAACATGCAGGTCAATCTCGCGATCGGGATGAACGCCCCTCTTTAGGCAGAACAAGACGCATGTGCTCTTTTGCGTGTTCAGTTTAAAACCACTCTGATCTGTCCATTAAAAAACCTTGTTCAAATTAACCTAATTGAACCTTTCGTTCACATGTTGAGAGGTCGCGTGATTTAAAACCAATAACTATGGCTTCTTTCCAGGTCGAGAGCACCTCGCCGGAAAACCATACAGCATTATGCAGTCAGAGAAGGGTTTTTTTGGCTTTCGATGGGCAGGTGTTTCAGTATTTCACATGACACATGGTCGGAGCCTGCGGCAGACTTGTTGCAGCAGTTTAGTGAGGTCTGTATAGCTTAGCTAAACAGAAAGGTTCATTGCCTCGTAGATTGTGGATTTTCGCTGTAGTTTCCATTTTTCTATTCTGACTTTGTATCGTTGAAGCCCTGCGGTATTGTGCGACGAGCTGGAAACCTCCTCGAAGTGTTCGGCGATGGAGTTCGCCTGGCCTTCCAAACTGTCGCCCTGCGTGTTTACAAGTGGAAGTGAATGTACTTGTCTTCCTGCTATTTTAATAACCATGCTCCAAACTTTAGCTTCATCTGTATAAGAATTAATGCCCGTTAAAAATTTCTGACAGCTCTCCCGCCTAGCCTGTCGGCGCACTCTAGCCCCGCCGCGGTGGTCTAGTGGCTAAGGTACTCGGCTGCTGACCCGGAGGTCGCGGGTTCGAATCTTGGCTGCGGCGGCTGCATTTCCGATGAAGGCGGAAATGTTGTAGGCCCGTGTGCTCAGTTTGGGTGCACATTAAAGAACCCCAGGTGGTCGAAATTTCCGAAGCCCTCCACTACGGCGTCTCTCATAATCAAATGGTGGTTTTGGGACGTTAAACCCCACATATCAATCAATGTCGGCGCACTCTTCTACCTTGAGACTTAATCGTCTTGAAACTATCGAGATTTTCGGCAGTTGGTGAGTCCCGAAGCGACTTCCATACTTTGTTTCACCTTTTACGTACATCTCGACACTCGCTGTTCCACCAAGGGACGTGAAGTTTTGTGCCAAGTCCCGTTTGTGGGATACACTATTGTTGCAGCATCAATTAGAAAATCTGTAAGGTAGTCTACAGGTGCATCTACGCTTAAGTCACACATATTAGACCAACTTAAGTTGCTAGCATTCTGAAACGTTTCCCAGTCTTCCTCGTCAATCTGCCAGCTAGGAGCCTGCGCAGGACCTGTTTACAGTATTGAGCAGTATTTACATACCTCCACATTTGCAGTGTTTACATACCTCCACATCATCAACTGAACAGCCGTGAATTCCAGTCACTAATCGATGAACTCCCAGAACCATATCTCGTCTTAGAGGGCTTTAATGCTCATAGTAGCCTATAGGGTGACTCTCGCTCTGATGCGCGAGACCGCCTAATTGAACAGATCCTTTCTTTCTTCTGGTGCGTGTCTCCTAAATCGAAAGGATCTCACATACTATAGCCTTGCCAACAACACCTACTCATCGACAGACCTTAGCATTGTCTCTCCATCGCTCATAGCTTTACTCACATGGAAAGTCATAAATAATCCATATCGGAAGTGACCATTTTCCTGTAATTTTGAGTACAACAATAGATAAAAAAAAGAACTCTGGACTCTCCCATCACTGTGAAGTTGGAGGACAGGGAATCAATGATTATAGTTTGTGGAGTATAGTGTCCATTGCTAATAGTATATTTACATAATATTACCATTTCCCTCTACAGAGAGAACGAACAGCCGCACTGTGGAGTAATCCCGGTGCTTTCCCTTGCGCATGGCGAATATGCCCGCGCTAGTTAAGAGCGGTATCAAAATGAGATCTCGTACATACGTAAGAAACTACGTTGTTTCAAAAGTACAATAATTGACCCGTCAGGGTGACCTAGTGGTTTTGGCGCTCCTTGGCCGGCCCACGGGTCCCGGTATCGAATCCCGGTCGCGGTGGCCGAATTTCAGGTGAAGGCGGAAAAGCTTTGAGGTCCGTTTCCTTAGATTTAGGTGCACGTTAAAGAACCTGAGGTGGTCTATATTTCCTGAGCCCTCCATTACGGTGTCTCTCATAGTGATATCGTGATTTTGTGAAGTCAGACCCATGAATTATTATTAGATGTAGAGCAAAATGATGGTATGACGCTCATTTCTTATGTATCATTGTCTTTGAGGCAAACGTTCACGTCATTTCGCCATGTAGACAAGATCACAATATATATATATATATATTTCAGATTTAACAGACAATAATGCCAAGGACAGTATAGGGGAAGTTTTTATACCAAATTGTTATGCAAATGTGAAGAAAGAAAAGTTGGTGAATGATAACTTGCCGTGGCAGGAACTGAACCTACGACCTTCGAATAACGCATTCGATGCTCTACAACTGAGCTACCACGGCGGCCATCTCCCCACCCACACTGTTGGGTATATATGTGAATTCAAATGTCGGAGTGTCAGTGGTAGATCATCGCCGTGGTAGCTCAATGGCAGAGCATCGAACACGTTATTCGAAGGTCGCAGGGGTGTTTATATATATATATATATATATATATATATATATATATATATATATATATATATATATATATATATATATATATTGAGTTTCTCAACGCATCTCCAACGTCTGAAAGAAGTTTTCGCACGTGTGAGCAATGCCGGCTTACAACTAAATCTGAAAAAGTGCCGCTTTGCAGCACGGCAACTCACCATACTGGGGTACGTCGTGTCCAAAGACGGCATTCTTCCTGATCCTGCCAAGCTTCAGGCCGTGGCCGAATTCCCCAAACCTGCATCTGTCAAAGAACTGCATAGTTTCGTGGGCCTGTGCTCATACTTCCGACGCTTCATACGAAATTTCGCCACGATCATATCACCGCTGACGAAGCTCCTTGGAAGCAACGGGCCCTTCAATTCGTGGTCATCCGAGTGTGACGACGCGTTCGCGAAGCTCCGCCATTTGTTGACGTCGCTCCCATTCTACGCCACTACGACCCTACAGCCCCAACGGAGGTGCACACGGACGCCAGCGGAGTAGGCCTCGGCGCTGTCCTGGCGCAGCGAAAACCCGGATCCCCTGCATATGTCGTAGCATATGCAAGCCGTACGCTCACGAGAGCCGAGAAAAACTACACCGTCACGGAGAAAGAGTGCCTGGCGATCGTCTGGGCTCTTACAATGTTTCGACCTTATTTGTATGGTCGCCCATTCGATGTCGTCACCGACCATCATGCACTGTGCTGGCTTTCATCATTGAAGGATCCCTCAGGCCGTCTCGCCCGTTGGGCTCTTCGCTTACAAGACTACGATATCCGCGTGCTGTACCGCAACGGACGCCAGCATGCTGACGCCGACGCCCTCTCGCGCTCCCCTCTGCCTGAAGGTGATGTGCTCTGCTCAGTATCCTTGGCTGCTGTTTCTGCCATTGATGTTGACATCATCGCTACCGAACAGCGAAAGGATAATTGGATCGGTCCGCTCATCGACATGCTCTCTGATCCATCCGCAACGCCATCCACGCGTGCATTGCGTCGTCAAGCTCGCCATTTCGCCATTCGTGACGGCCTCCTACACCGACGCAATTACGACGCCGACGGCCGGCAGTGGTTACTCGTGATACCCCGCAGTCTGCGGTCAGAGATATGTGAATCCTTCCATTCTGATCCGCAATGCGCGCACTCTGGGGTATTCAAAACCTACCATCGCATTCGACAACGCTACTTCTGGTGCGGGATGTACCGCTATGTGCAGCAGTTCGTTCGCTCTTGCCTCACTTGCCAACGCCGTAAACCGTCAGCCCACATGTCGCACGCCAGTCTACAACCGTTACCTTGCCCTGACCGTCCCTTTGGGCGCGTAGGTATCGATTTGTATGGACCACTTCCTCTGACGTCCGCTGGTAACCGCTGGGCCATCGTTGCCGTTGACCATTTAACGCGATACGCCGAAACCGCCGCTCTCCCTGCGGCTGCTGCGCGCGATGTTGCGTGCTTCCTGCTGCATCGATTTATACTGCGCCACGGACCACCCCAAGAGCTTCTCAGCGATCGAGGCCGTGTCTTCTTGTCGGAAGTCGTCGAAGCCATTCTGACGGAGTGCCATTCTGTCCACCGCAAAACTACTGCTTACCACCCACAGACGAATGGCCTCACCGAACGCTTTAACCGCACCCTCGGCGACATGCTTTCTATGTACGTCGCTGCCAACCACACTAATTGGGATAATATACTGCCCTTCGTCACCTACGCCTACAACACCGCCCCTCAGAGTACGACTGGTTTTTCACCTTTCTACTTGCTGTACGGAAGGCACCCGTCGCACACCATGGACACGATACTCCCGTACACGCCGGATCCATCTGAGTGTACACCTATTTCCGAGACAGCCAGGCTTGCTGAAGAGTGTCGCGAGCTTGCCAAGACTTTTACGACGCAAGAGCAAGAGCGGCAGAAGAGTATCCGTGATGGCTCCACCACTTCTGAGCCCACGTTCCTTCCTGGTGCGCTTGTATGGCTCTCGATTCCGACCTGTGCCGCTGGCCTCTCTTCCAAACTACGTCCCAAATACGAAGGCCCCTACCGTGTCATCGAGCGCACCTCACCCGTCAACTATCTGATCGAACCCGTTGAACAATCTTCGGACATGCGCCGCCGTGGGCGAGACATCGTCAACGTGGAGCGCCTGAAGGCTTATTATGACCCACTCATAATATCAAGCTGTTAGGTCGCCAGGCGGCTCCCTCTTCGACCCCGGGGTAATTGTAGCGAAGCCTCCGAACTATGAAATGGGTCGAACTCTTTATTACCTTCTAGTGGGGCTACTCAAAAGGACGCCGCTCGCGCTGAGAGCCCGTGCTTGGCTGTGATTGTCGCCATTTTATATTCTCGCTCGTTGCCGGCTAATAAACGCCTTAACATATATATATATATATATATATATATATATATATATATATATATATATATATATATATATATATATATATATATATATATATATACTTGACGCGACAACGCTGCATTAGTCAAGTTAATCAGGTTCACTGACAAGTTTTGATTTACACATCTTGTGTCCGCTGCGAGATTCACGAAAACCTAGCAACATGCAGCTTTACTGGTACAAATCAACGTTTTTCTTTTACAGTGCACATTAATATTATTCAGACAGAGTGACGAATCAACTGCCCTTGAATGCTTAATGAAATATCCTTCCCAGAAATACCACTTCAATTCCTTACATGACCTTTTTGTATACTTTAAAATTTAGCCTGACTGATTTCATCAGTAGGCTGTGTTTCTGTGGCCATCCGTCCAACTGCAAAACGGAGTGAAGAAGGAGAGACACTCAATCTATGTCGGGGTGATTCTGGTCGTTCATGCCAGCCTCTACTATATGTAGGGACAAGTGGAGCTTTTATGGAGCGGCACATTTTGTTTGCCACTGGTGCCAGAAACTGCGAATGCAGCAGCCAATAAAACTGTCGCTTTATTGCCTCCCAGGGTGGTTACGAATGGAAGAATAATAAAATCGCGGTTCGACCTTCTTTTCTGGCGTTGCGAGCCGTGGTGGTCGCGTTTTCATGATTGATATAACACCGCGGCCGGTGTGTTTACAGATTTAGTGGCGTATAGGCACTATTTCTGCCCGTAAACTGCTTCATCTCGCATTTTTTTCCTCGCTAGACCAGGAGCGACATTAGCCATAGATTCACCGTGACGTCTTGGGCAAACCAGGCTTTTATGTTTGATGACTGCGAATTCGATTGACAACGTTTCTTAAAGTAAGGCCGTTTTTGTCAAGTTTGAAAATACTTACTGCCGAGCATGTGCTTCGCGAAAATAATTTTTGCGGACGATCACCTGTCTTGGCCAACGAAACTGCAACCAGCGTCTCACCAACGTCAAAGCGGAGATTGTAGATAGCTTTTTTTCTTTGGCTGACAAAGCTAAGGAAGCCACAATCGCACATTTTTCTTTTATTTTGTCAATATCACAGGCTTCAATGATTTCACTATAGCATGACCTATGAGATTGCTCCAATCCGTCCCACGTCGGCAACAGCTTCAGTCCCGACCGATATAGTGCGTGTCTCGAGACTTAAACCATACAGCTCACGCCCAGATGCTCGATCGCACCCCGACGGTGCTTCTGCCGGTGGCGGGTAATGTCACGGGCTGTGAAGGTATACCTGAGAATGATGACGACGAAGTTTTGAGTGCAACGCGCTTGGACTGCAGCAGCGTTGTACGCATTCGCTCGCGAATATATTCTGCGTACGTATATATACCTTTTCACTCAAGGCTCCCTTGGCGCTTCCATAGTCCTCTCTGGGCTGTTGTTAGTGCACGTGACCCTGCTAACAGTGCACTGCCGAGGCTGTGAGGACGACTTTTGTATTCTCGTGCAACAGCCCAGAAAGAAGGAAATCCTCCTCTCCGTAAAAAAGGGCTATACTTCCTTCCCCGTAATAATATTTTGCATTACTCGAGCTGACGCCGAAGCCGCGTGAAGATGGTCGACACTGACGGTCCATCTCCGCGTTGCATGGGGCATCTGAGGCTAGCACCTCAACAAAGTACTGATATTGGAACATTTAAAAATTCACGACACAGTTACGCCAGGCGCCATCGGAGAAAAAAGTTAGCGTCAATTCCACCAAAAGATAACAAACCGTAAAGGGTTGCTAATGCACTTGCAGCAAGAGAAATTAGTACAGTTTACCTTCGACGTCGTGTGACGCAATCGTGACGTTGCTTTCAGAGTGAACAGAGCTTGAAGGCGCTGCGGCAAATAGAATGTACCACTTTCGTCCGTTAACTTCGAGGGATATATTGTATGGCGCAAGTGGAAATCCTCCATATAGTAACAGCTTTGCTAGACGGTGCAATTACTCATGCGGTTTGCAAACTGTCGGTGCCACAATAAGGCGAGGGGGGGGGGGGGCTACTTTGAACCATTTTTCTTAGTTTATTTTCTTGCTTCTCTTTTAATTTGCAGTTGGAAACGTGAGAAGTTGTGTAATCGGTGGTATTTCCGACGTGGTTCTGTTTTTACGTCATTGCGATCGCTTCAGTGGTGCTTAAGTGAAAGAAAACATTAAAGGATGAACTAAAACCGCGATCACGTAAGACCACTGGTGAACAAGTCGTTCCCTTCCAGGTTCAATTCTCTCTACTTCATAATTGAAACTTTTGTTGAAGCGCACCGAAAAAAGCAACAGACGGACAGAAGAGGCTGACAAGGACAGCATTTGCTTTCACAACTAAAGCTTTATTAGACAAAAAAAAGTATTTGAAACGGTTACAGGGTTCCTCGTGCATTTGCAGGGTGTAACGGAGAGCCCCTCTTATTGGGATTACAGATTTGTCTGTGTTATTTCCATTTTATTACATTTTCCAAGCACTACATGTCCTGCCAGGTAAGTACGCGTATTCTTTGTCATGCAGCACAATCGTGGCTTGGCTTGCACACCTTGCTGCTGCTGATATATACATGGTGGCTCGTCTCCTGCGAGTTTGACTGCGAATATGACTATGACTCGTGCAAACATGATAATCATGACATGCGTGCCATGTGAGATACGCCAAATTCATGATGCGCTCAAGGCTGTTTTGCTAGCTTCACATATACCAAGTTTGGTATCACTAGACTGCGTGAAGGGGTGAAGAAGGTAAAGGACACGTGCAAGCAGGACAATCATGACATGCATGTCATGTAAAACATGACTACATGCTACGCTCATAGCGGGCTCGCGGCCGTTTCGTTAGCTCCACATATGCCAAAATCGGTACCATGTGACGTAATACACGACGAAAAAGAATGACCGTCCAAACATGATCATCTTAACATGGAAGTCATTTAGACAGATTTATCAGCGCAAAAAAAAAAAAAAACACGGACCTTTTAGAGAAGAAACGCACAACGTTGTTTCTTCTCTAAGAGTTGTCTTCTTTTCTTTGCGATAATAAATCCGTCTAAATAATCATGAACCAACTCACCCAAGAAGCAGTTTTAGCGAAGTTTAATGGAAGTCGTGTACGGCATAATTTACTTCCACCTCGTAACGTTGTAGTGATTTTAATGTGACATATCAAACTTCCGCACCCATGCTTCGCATATCATCGATTCCCACTGTACGTGGGAGCTCCCATTTTTTGTTCACTATGTCGCGTGAATGAAACCACCGCAAGAGCAACAAGACTGTAGAATGTAAATCATGACTTTCATGTCATAACACGTCCCCCGCCGCGGTGGTCTAGTGGCTAAGGTACTCGACAGCTGACCCGCAGGGCGCGGGATTGAATCCCGGTGGCGGCGGTGGCGCCTGCATTTTCGATGGAGGCGAAAATGCTGTAGGCTCGTGTGCTCAGATTTGGGTGCACGTTAAGGAACCCCAAGCGGTCGAAATCCCCTTAATTCTCCACTACGGTGTCTTTCATAATCATATGGTGGTATTGGGACGTTCAACCCCACGTAAAAAATTACGTACATGTCATGATTTTCATGATATGACTTGTCACTTATGCTCATCATACAGTCACGTTATTCCATACTAATTTTGCTATCGATACCAATATCAAAATGGCCAGGGGAGCTAAATGTCGTAGGCAGCTTCATAGATAGACAGATAGATAGATAGATAGATAGATAGATAGATAGATAGATAGATAGATAGATAGATAGATAGACAGACAGATAGATAGATAGATAGATAGATAGATAGATAGATAGATACGCTCAAAGTCGCCGAAGCTCACTAAGAAATGTGTCGTATCTAAAAAGTAGTACTCCCATTATTGAGCTACTGGTTGCTACTTCCATCGCTCGCAAGAACTATTATGTCACCGCATCGTGCTCGTTGTATGAGCTAAACGCGTATTCGACGCACCCTACCGTCGCAGTCACGTAAACGCGCCAAAACGAGAGCTCCTCGCGAAGCGACTTCGTAGCGACAACCCTGCCCCTCTCACCCCCCCCCCCTCCTCCCAAGGTCTCAAATTTTCTCACTTCGCTGAAGCACACTAGCGTGCAAGCCCCGGTGCCTCGCTACGGTGAAACAAGCGAGCGGACGAGAAGAGCGGCTGCATATCTTTTTCGGTGAGCGCCCGACGCACGGACCGGCGTAATCGAATCATTCGGGATGGGCGTGCACTGCCTCGGTTGCTTCCGGAATGTATGAGGTGCCCGCTTCCTTTTCCCACGTTAACGCGGTTATCTCTCATTGACGCATTTTGCAACCACATTTTTTTATTTTTTTCTGTCGCCGTTCCTCTCCGGTACTTCGCAGAACCATCGTTCTACGTTTTTTTCCCCCTGTGCCCATTCCATTTTCCCTAACCGCGCTTCCCCATTAGCCGGCATTCTTCCTATTCTCTGGAATCGAGGCTCTTTCGCTCTCGCTGAACTTTTTTCCACCATCACTTACCTCACGCCCATAGTTTCGTGTTTTCCATCCACGTCGCATCTCTTCTCTAGTTCTAGCGTCACGTTCTCCATCCCAATTTTCCCACAATTCTTTTTCCCCACGCTTTCTTGTATGCGCATCACTGCCGTTTTATTCAGTTCCTCTTCGGCTGAGTCTGGTGTGAGGGAGCATGGAGATTGTTTATTCGGCAACAGCAGAGAGGCGGGGAATACAGGCAGCCCCTTTGGAGAGGGGGGGCGGGGGGGGCAACACGCAGTTGAGTGGATGTACACGAGCCTTTCCTTTCACGACCGAGGAAGGAAAGTTGCGTGTAACGCAACGACGTTCCCCAGAAGCAAAATCCAGAATGCCTCGCGCGAACGAGCACAGCGCAAGCTTGCTAAACCACCGTTGTAAAAAAAAAACGCTCTATTTTCGAAAGACTAGACATTTATAACGTGCCAAAGTCTCTGCCTTCACGCAACAACGCCCATCGCACGGATCTGAAGCTGGAGCCTGGCAGGCAGATGTAGTCCAGTGTCTTTCCTTGCTCCGAATGCCATAGCAAAAGAAAAAAAAAGAAAAAAAAAGGAGGTGGGGCACATGCCTTGTGCGCCGCCACCTGGCACCGCCTCTGACAGGCACGATGCTTCAGGCTAAAGTGCGCAAGTGAATGGACGCACTAATCGTTCCAATGTGTTGCACGAAAGATTTATGTGATCGCGCTTACTTGGAGGCACATATGACAAACAAAAGGCCTAAGGCAGCATGTTTCACGATCCGGTGAAAACGGCACGTATGTCCCGCTACCACGAGGACAAACTCCCAGAGCTCGCGGACACCTGTGGAAGCACATTATCCGAATTCCAACAGAGCAAAGTTTGATAAGTAGAGGTGGGTTCGTCTGGCGAATTCTTTGCAATAGTATCGATTGGCCACATTTTCACTTTGTGAAGGGATAGATTTTCCTCTAGGAGGGGCTTGCCTGCTTGTATCGCGAATTGGACGCTAAAACTTTCTCGATTTTTTTTGATGTGCTGGTTGAATGATAAATATAGCTATTTCTCGCAACACTTTCTTAAATCGGCCTGAAATTGCAGACTGTCAGCCTGCTTTTGTTTCTAAAGTTTAATTGGACGAATGACTAAGAGTGTACTTAAAACCTTCAACAGATTCACTGCAGCTGCAATCCATTTTCAAGCGTTCACTCAAGCGTTCAGTGCTCTTCGACCGCATTAAAATGTTCGGTCATATCTGCTGAAGCGTCCCCACATCTTCGCAATGCTCACTCGTGTTACTGATGCGATAGCCTCGTATGTTATGATGCGATAGCCTCGTATGTTACTGATGCGATAGCCTCGATATGAATATAACGCCTCAGTAATCGCGCTCTACAGACATAGGCTAACTGTCGTGTCGATATGCACTTCTGGGAGAAGCGCCGCTTCTCTCGCGTTTTCTAATTTGTTTACTTTTCAATAATCAATCTATTAAGTATGTAAAGTGGCAAAATGGTGCCTTTACGGTCTTGGTATGCGCATTTTAAGCAAGTAGTTAATGGGTGCCACCGTTATTCCATCTGTATTGTTCTAAAAGCATCCTCTCGCTCTCCACTAGGAAATGTTCTGCTGAGTCTTTTGTGTCAGCCTTTGTGCACTCGCGCAATGTCCCAGGAAGGTGTGTTCATCGTTTATATGAACTGTATGTATCATTCCTGCGGTAATGCCTGGATGGCGGAGCAGGTATTCGATAAAAATAAATAAATGACATCGGACACATCTGCGACTCGCTGCTCTTTTCTTCCTTTTCCTCTCTATTTTTTGTAAATGTTTCTCACTCACCCACTCACTCACTCACTCACTGGCAGGCACAGATGCGCAGGTGCAACGCGCCAAATTACGAAAAAATAGAAGAGAAGAAAAAGTACCGAATCCCAAAGACGTCATTGCCGTTTAGTCAGCATCACTTGTTACCCTAGCAACGGGTCGCCCGGGAGGAAACCTGTCCTCGGTATGCGCGGCATCTCGGAGACGGTGCCGAAGTGGTGCTGCCCACCAGAGAGCTGCAGCTCGGCTCGCAAGTGTGCTCCACGTTTGCCGCCCACTTTCCCGAAAGACAGCAGCCCGAAAGTATGCGCTACGCTATGCGAGAGATCTTATGCAGTCGTGTCAACTGTGCCCGTATACGTGTTTCATATTGAAAGTCTGACAAGACACCTACCGTACCCCAAGATGCAAAAAACACAGTTTTAAAGGACCTACACTAGGGGCTTTCTTTGTGTTGACATGACTCTTATATGGTCCTGCTTTTATTCCATTTTTTGGAAGTTTCTCTCTCTCACTATTTCTTCCACTGTACGTGAACACGTTCTGTCTGCGTTCTACCGTCATCTAGAGCAGTGCGAAAGCATTTTTTCTTGTAAATTATTTTCGTTTGTGTCTTTTCCCCATCTACGATGCGGTGATAGTTGGGCTGTGGGCAGTTTTCACGTGTTTTACACAGCACAAGGAATAATGATCGCTTGGATAGATATTGAGAGTGTCTAAAGTTCTAATGATTGCCGTAGGCAGATGGACAGTGAAAAATCTGGTGGACGCCTCAGCGTCGCATTGAAGAGTACGGCGCGTACCGCCCTCCCAGTCGCTAGCCTGGCTGAGCTACTCGGCCGTGATGCAAACCGTGCTGCAAGATAAGCCAAAGTGCGAACGACCTCCGGCTCCCATATCCTTGCATGCATGCGACGAAATACGGCGAGGTGACGCCTTTTTAGAGCACGCCTAATGCGCTTTCTGCACCCGCGCGTGCGCCCTTAGCGCTATCTCGCTGGCGATTTTCGAGCCTCCGCCTCGCAAAAGCACTTTCGAAATGCACGTATCACTCCCGTTAACGGTGTGCATAAACATCTCATTGTTAGCTTGCTTGAGGATGCTTGCGTACTGGCCGAGTGGCTAAATGCTTTGCGCCACGAAGGGAGATTTCACATGTTCTATCTCCGGTCCCACTCGAAGCAAAGATACTTCTTAATTTCTTAATTTTCGCTCACGGACAACGCTAATGTTTCCCTCGCCGCGAAAACACCGACCCCGACGCCGGTATTTCTGCGAAATGTGGTTTATTAACGCGGTCGCGTTAATAAACGGAACATCGCGTTTACTACGCAACCGCACTGCGTCCGACACATGATTATCTGTATTCGTGGTACTGTGGTGTGGATAACTATCACGCTTTTCACATTACTGATACATACATACATACATACATACATACATGCATACATACATGCGTACATACATACATACATACATACATACATACATACATACATACATACATACATACATACATACATACATACATACATACATACATACATACATACATACATACATACATACATACGTACATACATGCGTACATACATACATACATACATGCGTACATACATGCGTACATACATACACACATACATACATACATACATACATACATACATACATACATACATACATACATACATACATACATACATACATACATACATACATACATACATACATACATGCGTACATACATGCGTACATACATACATGCATACATACATGCGTACGTACATGCGTACATACATACATACATACATACATACATACATACATACATACATACATACATACATACATACATACATACATACATACATGCGTACATACATACATACATACATACATGCATACATACATGCGTACATACATAAACCTGTTTGTTTCTAAGCTCTACGAACTATAGTGCATATTACTTAGAAACTTGCCATACGAGATCCAGCCCTATCTGCATATAGTACGGCTTTATCTCGTTTACCTATGTGGTGTTTATTTTGTAATAAGGCCAAATGCAAAAGCTGAAACTGCCCAGATTTTACGGGACCGTGAAATGCGCCGAATTATCTTTCGCTTTTGGAACGCTTGTAATCAAAATTATGCAATTCATGATTGTAATGTGAGCTTAACAATTTAAAAATAATCCAAACCTTGCACCCGTCTGAATAAAACTGTGCCAAATACATTGGACAGCAGTGCATCAACAATCACGACCGAAACAACAAACGTGGCTGCATCAATCTTTTTTAAAAGAGTTGACTGTTTGGCGAGTTTCTATGTCAATCGGTTCTATTTGTGTCATAGATGCTTTCCGATTGGGCTCCCGTTACTGAATTAGCTTTTTTGGGTGCCAATTGGTACTCTTTGAAGGACATGCGTCATAGGCGAAAACTGCAACATAAAGAGCAAGGTAATAATAATAATAATAATAATAATAATAATAATAATAATAATAATAATAATAATAATAATAATAATAATAATAGAGAGCTGAGCAATTTTTGAAGGCCTTCAATAAATGGCAGGAACAAGAACACTCTGCCGACATTCTATGATGGTGCGCCTTTTGTCTGCAAGGACTACTTGGTCTACAAGGCTAGTCATCACCATTACGGCCATGCAACAATAGATAACAACCACGGAGGCATGAAGACTGCGTTAATTTTGTCGCAAAGTATTCTTACATCGTTTATTCACGGCGATACGTACTACTTTTGCGAACTAAGTCAAGCGTAAATGAGGTGCTTTAATCTATAAGAGGCAAATCTAAATTTCACTCCTGAATGTCGACAATAGAGGGATATACAGATTTTAGCCGCGATTTAAATTTGTGCTATTTCGGTGGCAGAAACATACTAACAAAATTGTTGTTAGAGGCCCAACCCTAATAATAGTAGGAAAACTCTTCTCTGGCTAAGTTGTAGTGCACTAAAAAAAAACAGCACTTGCGCATGCATTCACAGCTGTTCAAGCCTAGAGGTCTATAGAGCAGTGCACCAACGTGGTATTTCATAGGGCACTCGAATGTTCTCCGCTTCATTATAATATTCACGCACAGGCATACAAACATACTATGCACACATGGAGTTCACCCTCATCCGTGCTTCCTTAAACCGATGAGCGTGTTTTGAGATGAGCTTTCAGCGAAATTGAATGGATTATGCGCAGCAAGTTTAATAGCAGGGGCAATGCACAGGTTCACTGACGATAAAATGAAAAACGAAACTTCCGCTTGCCCCGCGAACACCTGACACCGTGCGCACATCTCTAGCTACGAAATTTCCCATGATTGAGAATAGGGTATCAAATTATAAGCTTCTCGGGTAAACATTGCTGTGAACGACGTATACATCGATGCATCTATACATATGCAAGGGCATGCCTACGGTGCAAAACATATGTG
Organism: Rhipicephalus microplus; assembly: GCF_043290135.1. Taxonomy (NCBI): domain Eukaryota; kingdom Metazoa; phylum Arthropoda; class Arachnida; order Ixodida; family Ixodidae; genus Rhipicephalus; species Rhipicephalus microplus. The sequence goes on from NC_134704.1 coordinate 73,257,670, forward strand.
GAAACCCATGCACATCGTTGTCTGTAGTTCCTTCTTTCTTAAGATTCATGAAGAAGAAGCAAAAATATGCGAGTCTTTCATTCGAGCATTTTTAGAGCCGTCAATGCACCCCATTTATGACATGTTTACCTTTGATAGAGGCGTGATGTACGCCGCTACTTCGGGTATCGTTTTATTCACCCGGATTACGCCACCTCAGTTGTTCAAGATGCTTCGTCGCATATCTGGGAGGAAGCATGACTGAAGAAACCAACTACTACTACTACTACTACTACTACTACTGCTACTACTACTACTACTACTACTACTACTACTACTACTACTACTACTACTACTACTACTAATAATAATAATAATAATAATAACGGCTATGCAGGGTTACTAGAAAGGCGATTAGATATATAGATAGATCGATAGATAGATCTAAGCAAAAGCTGTAACCGTAAAGGGTGCGGCTCCCGTATATACTTGAGGCATACCGCATTTTCTCCCTAGTGCGAGCGGCAATATACCGATTCGTAGTAATAAGCGTATCTGATGGCCTCGTACTATTATCTTCCGCAAGCATGTGGGGCTGAACCAACGAAGTCATTCACACAGGCCAGCCGTACTCATGAGGCACAAGAACACCTCCGCTGCCCTGAGGGCCGACGAATGATGGAAAAAATATAGAGCTTCTGCAGAGACCGTTGCTGATTGTACAGTCGCTGCAGCACGTTCGGTTATATTTGTCGATCAAGTCGAGTGTGGTGGTAGGAGTGCTCAGTGTTTCAGGGGCGACATTTCTGAGGGCCTAGCGTGGTCGTCGTCCTCGTTCGTCACGCTACACAAAATCAAAACCAAAACTGAGTCTGAACACTTGCCCAACAACACACAAATCTGTGTAATAAACCGACTTTGTGTGTGCATCAACAAAGTATATAACAGCATAATACGAGATCTCCTGCGCCGTCCGTCCATCGCGCGTACGCCCGCTTGTCCGTCCATTCGTCCATCTTGTCCGTACGTTAGTCCGTTCTTTATACTAGTCGGGGATTCCAACGCAGGCATTATAGATATGAAACATTCACTTTGTGGAGATGCACTGCTGCTTCTTCGCTGCCGCAGGCATGGTCCGTAGCACCGTCGATCCCCTCCAACAGAGCTTTTTATTGCGTTAGCAATTATATTGACACTCTCGGCTGGATTTTGCCGCCGGTGTCGACGTCAGTCACCGTATATGTATACGTATCTATATATACGAAAACGCGACAAAGAAAAAAAAGTCCAGAAAATGACTCGGGCGCGCGGAAACTTGGTACTACTGAGACGTGAGTGCGAGGCGTTAACCACTGAACTGCGGAAAAGAACGTCCCTCAACATTAAAAAGGGCAAGCTATTTATATCTACCACTTACCACTAGTGCCGGGCATCTCGAGGGGGGGGGGGGCTATTGTGTTTTCTGTATTACAAGCAAAATGGCACAATGAGTGCGCGTCGTCACATAGTCACGACTCGGCGGCACACGCTCGTCTCCCACGCGCATTTAGCCCCGCGTAGAGAATGAGGGGCTGTACGCTCGATCGCATGCCTTTATCTTGTAGTGGGGAGGCTCGCACGTCTTGGCTAGCCTTTGGGTTTCACCGTAACAATTCCGTTGTAGTTTCTGGGTGCACAAAGGTCACTGCAATCGTTGCACAGTCTCCGTTTGCGAAAAGAGCGAGCTTTTCAGACACAGCGAAGGAACAATTGAGACACTTATTCGCGTACATCTGTACTGTGAGTATGTTTCGTGCGTTATTTTTGCGTGAGAAACGTGGGGCACGTTTAGATCTGGTAGCCATTCTGCGCGTGACCTTCCAATTCGTTGTTATCGCGTTCATTGCTTCGCCTTTGCGGCAAAGCTGTCACTTTTTTCAAGCGAACCAAGAATGCCCATGGGAAAGTGGGCGCCATGGGAAAAGAGTGAACGTCGAGCGATGCAGTTGTTTGGTAGCTCGCTACTGGATAGCGCCGTGGAATCTCGAAAAAAAAAGGAACATGTCTTGGCTTCTCGACTACTCTTACGTCACAAATTCTGCACGTCTCCGAGCGCGTTAGCCTGTACTTCTGTGCTTGAAATGAAAAAAAAAAGGAGAAATGAATTCAGTGTAGACATTGATTTATAACGAATGTAGCAGTTTAATGGCATGTGCGTGTTCGCTTGCCAACATGATCAAAACGAACAAATATTGAGCAATAGAATCTGGAACAGAAAATTCACGTTTATTTACTGATAACTTGTAATGCACCGATATAAATTGGACTTATATAATTGTAAGAGATTTCGTTCCGTTTGTTGATTTAGTGTTTTGAACGCCTCAGCACTTGCACACTGCAATTATTTTGCCTTATGTTGCTCACCAGTTTTCATATCTATGGCGTGGTCACCTGTGAGATAACATGCGAAAGCACAGCAGGCGTTTATAAAAAGCAAGAGCTGCATGTATTGCCGACGAAGGGGGAGAAAAGCTGAGCCCCGCGCATACCGTCTGGTGAATATACAACTAAATGCCGACGGCTTCTCACTCGTTCGCTCTATAAAATATTGGAACCTCACCTGGTGCTTATCGACAGCTTGTGTCGCTAGATTCTGAATCTATGTGCACTCTCGAATTGCATAGACCCGTCCAAGACATCATATAAAATTGCCCCGCCACGGTGGTCTAGTGGCTAAGGTACTCGGCTGCTAACCCGCAGGTCGCGGGATCAAATCCCGGCTGTGGCGGCTACATTTCCGATGGGGGCGGAAATGTTGTAGGTCCGTGTACTCAGATTTGGGTGCACGTTAAAGAACCCCAGGTGGTCGAAATTTCCGGAGACCTCCACTACGGCGTCTCTCATAATCATGTAGTGGTTTTGGGACGTTAAACCCCACAAATCAATCAATCAAGACATCATATAAGAAACCCAATAGTAATTTTTGATTAAATTAGGCCCCAAAACATACCGACAGCATGGAACAAAATTTGGCAGATCTGACGTACAGTGGGAATCGATGATATGCGAAGCACGAATGAGAAATGTAGATATCTCACATTGAAATCAGCACAAAGTTACGAGGTGGAGGCAAACGATGCCGTACTTGACTTCCGTGTTATTATTATCATGTTTGAATGTGTCGTTTACCCGAGTCATCTATTCACGTCACGTGATACCAAATTTAGTATATTTGGAGCTAGGGAAATGGCCGCGAGCACACTATGAGCGTGGTATGTTGCCATGTTCTTACAAGACACGCGTGTCAGGATTATCATCATTGCACCAGTCATATATTTCGTCATACATTGACGTCACGAAACACCGAATTTGGTATAAGAGGAGCTAGCAAAACGGCCGCGAGTGCATCATGAAGGGCCCAGTATACTTCAACATAGCGTTGAAGCGCGCGCACGCTGGGCACAGAGACGTTACGTTAGCAAAACGCGAGCACTCTGTAGTCTGGCGCCAGGCACGACCAGCGTCCGTCGACGTGGCCCAACGGCAACTGGCGCGAAATGCGACATGCTGCATTTCGCGCCGATGCGTTACCCAGACCACACTGCGCCTCCCTCTTTTCGTGACGGAGGAACGCCGGAAGCGCTGAAACGCGCATGCGTCGAAGTAAAGCAGCGCGGCGCGCGCCTGCGAGTATAATACGGAAGAACAGGCGCCTGGCGTGGCAACGTCGGCGTGACGCGACGCAATGAACGCCGGCAAGCACGCGCACCGCGTCACGTCGAAATGTATTGGCACCTTGACTGTGGAATGTAGTCATGTTCTCACATGGCACGCATCTCATGATTATCATGTTTGCACCAGTCACATACCTTCGTCATCCATTGGCGTTACGTAATACCAAATATGGCATATGTGAAGCTAGCGAAACAGCCTCGAGTGCATCATCAGTGTGGCATGTAGTCATGTTGTTACATGACACGCATGTCGTGATTGTCATGTTTGGATGTGTCATTTACCTATGTCGTCCGTTCGCGTCGCGTAATGCCGAGTTTGGAACATGTGAAGCTATCGAAACAGCCGCGAGCGCATAATGAGCGTAGCAGGTAGTCATGCTGTTACATGACACGCATCTCATGTTTATCATGTTTGCACCAGTATCATACTTTCGTCCTCCATTCACGTCCCGTTATGCCAAATTTCGTATAAGTGAAGCTAGTGAAACGGCCACCAGCGCATCATGAGCGTGACATGTAGTCATGTTGTTACATGACACACATCTCATGATTATCATGTTGGCACCAGTCACATACCTTCGTTATCCATTCGCGTAATGTAATACCAAATTTGGTATATGTGACGCAAGCGAAACGGATGCAAGCGCATCATGAGCGTGGAATGTAGTCTTGTTGATACATGACACGCATGTCATGATTTTCATGTTAGGGTATGTCGCTTTCTTCGCCATGCAATCACGCCATACCATACCAGTTTTGCAACATGCCATGTGAACGAAACCACCGCAATAGCTGCAGGACCATAGGATGTAAATTTTGACATTCATGACATACATGTCATGATATTCATGTTATGACTAGATAAATATGTTCTTCATACAGTCATGTTATGCCATACCTAGTTTGGTATTGATACCATTATTCAAGCGGCCAGGAGACTAAAACTAAAAGTCGTAGGCGGCTAGATAGATAGATAGATAGATAGATAGATAGATAGATAGATAGATAGATAGATAGATAGATAGATAGATAGATAGATAGATAGATAGATAGATAGATAGATAGATAGATACGCCCAAAGTCAAACATTACTAGATACGCCCAAAGTCAAACATTACATTACATTACAAACATTACTTTTTTTCCTGTGTGTACCATTTTAATGCATTATGCATCCAATTTTTCGGGCCTTCAATTACTAGCCGTTGGTTTTCCTATGTGTAACATTTTAGTGCATATGCATCTCAGTGTGGGTGATACCCTGATTAGTGTAACCATTTTTTTGAAGCGCTTATTCCTGTTCTGTTGTGTGCAGTAGCTCATTAGTATACTTTTTATTATCAGTCTTTCTTTTACCGGTGCATCTTTTTTTTGTAAATTGACACTATTTGCATTTTTGTATGTTTCAGTTTTGCCTCGTTGTTTCTCTTTTTCTTGTTTGTAGCGATCCCATGTTTTTCGAATACAATATCGTTTCTTTGTTTAGTTGTTAGCGTGCATATATTTTTTACTTGCATATTTTTGTTATCGCAATAGAATTGCGATACTTTGGTGTGTTGTGTCTATTACTGTAAATTTCTACAGCATGCATATCTGCCGTCTGCTGCTGACGTTTGAATTGGGCTGACGGGCCTGTCAAGCTGCTTGTATGCAGTTTTTGTCGTCAGCCTTTCAATGTATTCACAATAAATAAATAAAGAATACCTCACCTAAAAAAAAAAGTCACCGAAGTTCGCTAAGAAATGCTTCGCATTTAAAAAGCATCGAAGTTTCTCAGCCACACCAGCATTGACACGCAGAACTATAGACGGATGGAAATTGTAGAGAGGACATTGCAGCTGAGCAGAGACGTTCACGATTGAATCATGTCGTAGTATGTTGCACCTTGCGGAACTCTGTTTATCCGAGGAGTGCTGGTGCGACGGTAAGTGCGTCGTGCACATTTTTCCCATGAGCGCTTGCGCGTCCTTTGGCTACGCCCGTGTGCTTGAAGAAGGCGTTGTGTAAGCTATGGAGTTACGCAGCTGTGTGTTTAGGCTCAAGCGATTTTTGTAGTCTTTCTTTCTTTCTTTCTTTCTTTCTTTCTTTCTTTCTTTCTTTCTTTCTTTCTTTCTTTCTTTCTTTCTTTCTTTCTTTCTTTCTTTCTTTCTTTCTTTCTTTCTTTCTTTTTTTCTTTCTTTTTTTCTTTCTTTCTTTCTTTCTTTCTTTCTTTCCCTAATTCTGTTCTAGCACTGTAGGATAGCAAACCAGACGCTTGTCTGGTTGACTTTTCAGCCTTTTCTTTCCCTCTTCTTACTCCTTTTCCTCCTTCATAATGGCAATACCACTGTTCAGACGTTGACCCGAAGGTCGCAGGTTCGACTCCGGGCGTGGCAGTCACACTCGATGGAGGCGAAACGCTGAAGGCCCGTGTCCTTTGTGATGCCAGTGTATACGTTAAATAGCACCGAACGGTAGACATTTTCAGAGCCCTCAACGACGGCGTGCCTCGTTATCATATCGCGGTTTAATGCCGTTAAAGAACCGATGCTTCGCGTTGATGAAGTCCAGATGGAAGTCGAAACTGCACTGAATAATTCAGTTCTTGTGTTCTGCTATGTCTTTTACGGGAGTGTTCCAAGTCGTCAAAGATATATAGAGCGCACGCAAGGTGGCGAAGATGGCATGTGGCGTTTTTTCTAGAGACGGAATGGGACATCTGTGTTCTTGATGCGTCGCCAGAACATTTTTTATCGAAGTGATTACCGCAATCGCAACCACTTATACGGCGATAAAAACGAAACTATCGCAAAAAAACCTCGTCACCTTTTCTTTTGTTTTACATGATGGTTTCGTACAACATTTATTAGTGAAGTAAACGTCGTAGAACAGATTTAATGCACCGTTTGTAACGCCGTTTCTTAGTGAAAAAAAAAGGAACATGAACAAATAATGCAGAAAGGATTAAGATGCTGAGGGTTGAATGGAACTGCTATGGTGCAAACGTAATTCAGAGTCGACAGACAAGAGAAAGTGATCTTCTCTTTCGTCCCAGAAATTCGCGCTATAAGAGTTCCAAATAAGTGCCAGAGAGAGAGAGAGAGAGAGAGAGAGAGAGGAGAGCAGCTCTTTATTAGAAAAACAGAGATTTTTGCCAGTCTTTATGTATCGCTAACATGATAATCTGTATAGGGAACGGGAAGAGGACTAAAAGATTTCAGAAGAGCGAGAATTAAAAAAAAAACGTGAAAAAATAATAAAAATGTAGTGTCCAAGGGCACTTGATAAACCTATTTACAGTGAGGGCATCAGGTAAATCCAGGATTTCCTCAGAGGAACCTCCATGGTGGAATAGTGGCTGAGGCATTCGGCTGCTGACCCGCAGGTCGCGGGATTGAATCCCGGTCGTGGCGGCCGCATTTTCGATAGAGGCGAAAATGCTTGAGACCCGTATGCAAAAATTTGGGTGCACGGTAAATAACCCCAGGGGGTTCTTTTACCTCCACTACGGCGTCTCTCATAGTTATATGGTGGTTCTGGGACGTTAAAGTCAACCGATTATTATTTCTATTAAGTGTGAATACACTTTATAAGCGACCCCAAACCATCCACCGCCGTCGGCGGCGTCCGCAGTCGTCTCTCTATCTTTAAAAGAAAGATGACTTGGCGGGCCGCAGCGCGACGCTCTGCCGAATAAGCCACGGACGCGACGCTGATATCGGTGTCAGTAACACGCCTTATACCCCCTCCCCCTTCGCTCGCTCCTCCGCTATCCTCGCTCGCTGCAGCTGCGCGCGCACTCCTCTCTCTCACGCGCCCGCCTTCTCTCTCAGTCTCCCGTCGAGAGCGGGCCGTGAGGGGGAGTAAAGTTAAAATCCGTTGGCATTCGCCAGTGAGTTAACGTAAACTCCCCCGTGTGATCAAATTGCGATTCCCAGGAACCATTACACCATAAAGGCACCATAGTGTGATTAATAAATATAATAGTGCGAATTAATAAATACCTTTCATAGCATCACCCCGTGTATTCGCACTTAACCATGTTCAGCATTTCCCCTCGGGGAAATGCTTGGGAGTTTTTATTGTTAGGCTTTCCTCAGATAAAGAGAGAGAGAGAGACGGAGAGAAAAGGACTCGGAGGGTGTGGGGAGGAAAAGCGGGAAAGTGAACTCTTTATTTAGAAAAACAGAGACGTTTGCCTGCGTCTGTGTATCAAAGGCATGCTACTCTCTATAGGGGCAAGGAAGGGGTCTCAAAGATTTCAGAAGACTGAGAAGAAGAAAAAATGTAAAAAAACGTAACTATGCAGTGTCAAGTGAACCGCATGAAACTGTATACAGTAAGGGTATCGCGTAAATCAAGGCTTTCCTCAGTAAAGTATTCTATCATTAGAGAGTTGTGTTTGGAAAACGAAATGTTTAGCGATTTCGAGTACTTTGTACTCAACTATGGGAGAGCAGTCAGCCGTCCCTAAAATTGTGCAAATTCAGGATCCACCAGCCCTACAAGAGGTCAATTTCGCACAGGTAATTGACTAATGATGTTGCGAGGCGACGCTGTTTTGAAGGTTCGCGCACTCGGCCTGATATGTTGCGCCCCGTTTACTAGCCCAAATATGCACATAGATGAAGGGAAACAAATGCAATAGTAGTGTACAGCAGTATAATTTATAGTCGTTACCAATTGGACGTTTTCATTTTTAATCAGGACTGCAGCTTCAGGCACTAGCAGTGAGATATGCGCTATAATGTACAAATGCATTTTGCAAACGCATATAAGCGCGCATATGCGCGTGCGTAAATTATATAGCGTGCACTCATTACATGCGCTTTCTCTATGTTCGTCCCGACGGATATATTCTAATCCCCGCGTACTTCGAAGCAATTACACAACTCAGCTCCATATCAGTCTTCCCTCGGGACCGATCCGTGAGGCCAAGGAGATCCGCGTCCTTGGCCTCTTCATACACCACCAACGCAAGGCCCACACCACAATAGCCAAACTTCGCACGGTGGGAGACCAGGTGGGCCGTATGGTCCGCCGGGTCTCCAACAAGCGGGGCGGATTACGAAGCAGGGATGCAATGCGGCTTGCCCATGCTTTCGTAACGAGTAGAATACTCTACTCGACTCCCTACTTGCACCTACGCAAACACGAGGATGATCAACTCGAGGTCATCCACCGTAAAGTTATCAAGCGGGCTCTCGACCTCCCTATCACCACGTCCAACCAGAGACTTCTGGCCCTAGGCGTGGTGAATACCTACCGGGAACTTCGAGAAGCCCACCTCGTTAACCAATACACGCGCCTTGCACAGACCCATTCCGGTCGCCGCCTCTTGGACCGAATACACATCAAACACGATTACTATATTGAGGAAAGGGTGAGAGTGCCAGAACCTTGGAGACGCGCCCTCCGGGTCCGACCCCTTCCCCGCAACATGTCCAAAGAAAACCACAGTGGTCGCCGCCAGGCGCGCGCGGAAGCGTTGCAGCGACACTTTGGTCAAGAGGAACACGTGTGCTACGTGGACGTTGCCGGCCCGCACCATGGGGGGTGGTATACTGCCGCAGTCATACACAACGCAAACACCGTAAACGGGCTCACTTTCAAAGCCTACAGCGCAACACACGCGGAGGAGGTTGCCATCGCTCTGGCTCTCACCTATCCCTCTTCTAAACATATCATCACTGACTCACGAGGGGCCTGTCGGAACTATCAGCTAGGGTGGGCTTCACCGCTTGCTCAGCGCATACTGGAACCTAGCTGCCGATACGTTAATCCAACTCCGCGAAATCTGGTTTGGGCACCCGGTCACCAAGGACTCAGGGGTAACGAACAGGCCGATCAGGCCGCCCGCGCACTCTCTTCCCGGGCTATCTCCCTGTCTTTGGAAGCCTACTCGCAATCAGACAATTCGGCCCTTTCATTCAAAGATATTACCAATTACTACAAGGAGGAGCACCGGCACTATCCAGACCCTTGTAAGGGAGTGCATCGCGCTGACGAGCGCCTCCTTTTAAAACTGTTTACTAATACCGTACTGTGCCCGGCGGTGCTAAAACATTTAAATTCATCCTTTGATGGCACGTGCCAGTTCTGTGGTGAGGTGGCTGACACCTTTCACATCGTCTGGGCGTGCCAGTCTAATCCATCTATCCCCCCCAACCCCAATCCCACGAGAGAGGACTGGGAGGCGGCCCTGCTCGGCTGTCAAGACCTGAAGGCCCAAGAGGCTCTGGTTCAACGTGCGCGGGCGGCGTTGCTTGCCAATGGAGCCCCGGAATAGGGGTTCCACCTAGTGCTGTGAGGGTAGGAGGCCAATAAGGCCCCAACCCAATCACCTCTCTGTAACCATTTAATGGTTATTAAATGTTTTCACCACCACCACCCGAAGCAATTAATAGAGAGTTTTAGTACTGCGTATGCTGCGTACGTGGCGGCGTTGCGTACGTAAGGACACCACGTTCTGCGTAGTGCGCATGCGCACACCGCAACGCGCAGGTATCGCGTTACGTACGCGGCCGCTACGTACGCACGCATGAGATGCGTGCGTGCGTACGTATAAGGTGATCGCGTCGCTCTCGAACAAGTTCGCGACAGCGCGAGACTTCGTTTTGCAAAATGGCGGCATCGAAGGCAAGCACCGACCGGCTCTGTGGCTTAAAATATGGCCATAATCTGGCTATAACACTTGGATTGGCTCACATTGGCTGTCAACAACACGTGCTTCTATTTTGATCTACCAGATGGCGCAACACGCTTCACACTCGTTACGTACGCGGGTACTACGGCGTACTAAAAGTCGATTAGTGGCAAACGACGCCACGTAACGCAAGACGCTTGCGTGATGCGTACGTAGCACGATTCCGCAGTACTAAAACTTTCTAATCTCGGCGACCGTCCTCTCTCGCACTCCGCGAAACCTTAGTGTCACCGCATGTCCTTCCTGCGTAGATAGCCTTCGTGTGCGTGCGGTGGCGCGCACGTGAAGGCTCCCTATTCCTGCTTCGCATCCGCTCGCGCTCCAAAAGCTTCGCGGGCTTTTCCAGCTTGTCCTTCCGTATGTCATCTTTGCGCTCGGACCTTCCAAACCGTCAACCACGCAAAAGAAGTGCCTACCAGTGCGAAACAGTTGACGCGCGCCGCTCCCGACTCTCTAATAGACCCGAGTCGGGCGGCACCGGTCGCATTGAAACCGTGACGCAGCGGTGGCTTCATTTTCGGGCTTCCTGTTCCTCCGGAAATGCAGAGCGCGATGGTCATGCGGGCTGTCTATCAGCGCCTGCAACTCCTACGAGCTTATTCGAAAAGGGGGAAAGGCGCCCAGTGTGGCCGAGACGCAATCACCGCGGATGCCGGCAAAGCGTGCGACGCTCATTAACAGGAAACTACTCTAGGCAAAACATGGTTCCCGTTCAATATCGGGCCGTCGCTTCTCCGGCAGTCGTCGAGCGTCGGCCCGCCGGTTTCAGCGGAGCCTAGCGAAAAGATTACAGCTTCCCGGCGGAGTAACGGACTTTGGCGAGAAGGCTGCGGCATGTGAAGGGAAGCCTCTGCGTTTAGAGTGTATTCGCGACCAATGCGGGCCCGACTGCAGCTCGTCCCAAATTATCTCGGTCCGCGGAAAAGTGCATGTCGCTGGTATTACAGTGACGGGAGTACAGGCTCTGAGAAGTAAGCGTAGCGCCACGCGTCAAGCCAGCCTTATTAGCGAATGTTAATTCCTCCGGCCGTACATATCGGTGAGCGCACTTCGAAAGGAGAAGCGAAAGGTAGATAGTGGTGGACGCGGACTGGGTGCGCCACGGGGTTCCGCTCTTTCTCAGCTATAGTGTCGAGAGTGGCTCGCATTAATTAGCGCCGTGTCCGGCTTGCCAGCCGGCGTTGCGAACGCGGTATATATGGCATGTCGCTGTTTCCTGTCCGATCCGTCTTTGCATACTTATTGAGACAACCTTATCGGCGTGCTTAGTTATCTTATTTTTTGTTTTCTTTCCATCTTTCGCGTTGTTGTGCGTGACAAATTCTTTTAGACACGTCTCTTTTCTTCATCCACTAGAGGAGGAGGAGGAAGGGAAGAAATGAAAGGCAGGAAGGTAAACCAGACGCACGTCCGGTTTGCTACCCTGAACTGAGGGGAAGGGGTGAGGGGATTAAAGGAGAAGTTCATCCACTAGAGCTGCTTCACTAATCTCCTCTTCCCACTTTTTTTTTTGCGATAACAAATATATGTACAGTCTCGGCTGGTTTTTGCCGTCGCCGCTGCCGTCATTCACGTATATGCATATGTATACGTACATGTATATGTGTATGTATACGAGACTGTGTGAATTGCCGACCAAACGTGTATATATATATATATATATATATATATATATATATATATATATATATATATATATATATATATATATATATATATATATATATATATATATATATATATATATATATATATATATATACCAAACTAGTTGAAACTACTGACTCCGCATTCATTTTCCGAGTGCTTTCTCTCCATAACGTTGATCCCGTCCTCCGCTGATGCATATTGACTTAGGATGTCCACGAAGCGTCTCGGTGTAATTCGTGTTTTTTCATTTTCCCCGTTCTTCATTCTTCAAATTGACGAAATTCGCGAGAGGGAAAGAGCGAGAAAAATTACCTTTATTTGAGCTCAGGTGACGTTCCTTAATAGTCCAGCGCGACTTGAGCTCGGACCGCACCTGGGGCCTTGGTGACCAGCATTTGATGATCCTCGAGATTCGAGATGGACTAGACTCTCTCCCAAAACTCGTCGGAATGGTAAACTTTGAGTACTTTTACTGAGCGTCCTCTGCAGTTTTCTGCTATACGCTGAAGAGACTTTTGAAAGAAGTGAAATTGCGAAAAAAAAAAGAAATATTACATGATGAAATGCAAGGAAAGATAACTGAGCTAGGGTAGCTGTTTTGCTACCCTAACGTTGGTGATAAAATGGGTGAGATTTGAACCCTACACGTGGGTGATAAAATGGGTGACATTTGAAAAGGGAGAGAGAAAGAAAAAGAACAGGAAAAGGTGGAACATAACACAGAACACACACAGCCACTTGCAGTCTGTCACGGTGGCGCAGTACGCGACATGACCATCACAACCTCTTGTCCTAGTCTGTTTAATCGAAAAAAAAAAAAAAACCTAAGTAGGGCATTTGTTGCTTTCAACAGCGGTGCCTTGCATTGAAGGTATTCGCGAATAGTTTCAGCGGCCATTGTATATCGTCAGGCACAATGACGCAGACGCCAGGGACTTTCTCTGACCCTTATTTTGAGGAGAGTCGCACAGAATGGCATTCCGGAAGCCATCGTGCAGCTATTGTGACGTGATTTCTGGTTGGGGTAGTGTGGGAATGTGTTGACCTGCATAGCTCAGTGACCTCACCAGCTCTCAAGGTGATCATTTCTGTGCGGGATGTGGTACATTCTACTTCAGCTTGGTGTGACTAAAGGGTAATAAACACGATATGCGTTCTTCCGTAGAAACACACCATAGGACATTGGCTTTACCATGGCCCACCGTACGCAACGCGCATGTGCGTGAGGTACGGTACAACGGGCATGGATATATTCTCGCCTCGTGTATTTCGTACACTAACTCCTGAAATTGAAATACCCTCACAAACTGGCTGCCAGCGTGACCTACTAGTTTTGATTCGACTGTTGCCCACGAATATATATGGACTCCGTACATCGATAACGTTACCCGTAATGATTTTTACGGTCAAGAATCCGACACTGCATGGGTGCTCTGTATCTAGTTATGCACTTTGAACGTACGCTGACGTCATGATACTGAAAATAATGGACATGGTATCTACCATTGATCACGCTATCTAATCGAGTTGCTTACTTCCTTGGGCATTTTATCTAAAATAATTATGACGTTTATTTCTGCAGTGCCTTGAGAATCGGGGGCTGCAATCCTAGAATCAGTAATCATCATTCCCACGTTTTCCTCGTTCCTCTGTTTTGTACGGAGACTGCTCGGCCTTGGTTGATAGCGAGGTGGAGGGGACGGCTGTGCCGTGTGAATATGCGAAAAAGTACATGGTATATTCATGTAGAACGATGCATATAAAGTGCTCATATTAACTTTATTGCTTCGCCTCTTGTACAAGTATGTCTGTCGTTGAATGTTCAACATTATATTGTGAATGATGCAATTGAGTATCAAAGATATGTTTTATTTTAGTTTTCTACCAAATTGTCTGCTGTTCTCGCGCTGTCATGTACATTGCCTCCTGGTCCCAGTCAAGCTGACTATATCAGCTTTTAGCCCCGGAGTATGCTTCCACTCTGTACTAGAAGAAATAATAAAGTTGAAGTTGAAAAGCGCAATCTCACCACTGCAATATTCTTCGACAAGCGGATAAAATGATTCTGTACCTAACGAGACTCCGTTTATAAGGACGACTTTGAGAAGCATGTCACTCAATGGAAATTTCACCCTAGGCACACATGTGGAGCAATCACCTTTTAATTAGAGGCGCGACCTTGGTGACCTGGGTGCTGAGTGTGTTTGTTTATTCATTGAGGAGGCGCGCTTAAACATACTGGCAAAAAAAAGGAAAAGTGAAAAAAAAAAGATCTGTAATTTCATACGATTGCCGCTATTTTGACTGTCGAAGTTGGTGGCACTCCTCATTAGAAAAGGGCGGAGAATGCGACAATCACTCGACGAAGAAAACCGTCCCGCCCGACTGCGATTCTGCAGTTTGTAAGGATAACCCCGATAGAATTGCACAACCGCTAGCGTCACGAAAGTTATGCAACGGGAGGCACTCGCACTTTAGTGTCGCCCTGTTTCTGTTCTTCAGAGACGTCCGCATCTTTTTTCTTATATATAGAAGCCCCGGTCTAAACGCCATGCTGAATCAAAGTGTCGCGGCGTCAGAGAAGCGGCCTTGCTCAAATTCGCGGTATACTCGCACTGGTTTCCCAATTAAAGGAAAATGTGGATGAGGAGGAGGGGGGGTCATGTCCTGTCACACGAAACACGTTCGCCACTGTTTCATCATTATAATCATCCTATTTTACGTCCAAAAGAGAGCGAAGTACACTATCAAAGATCCCGAATTTACCCTGCGTTTGAGAATAATTTTTCTACAAGCTCGCTACTGTTACGTAAAACGAATTCTAGACGTTTGACGTATCTACGAACAGGTTCGGTTTCATTGAACCGAAGAGGTCGACGTACACTTAGGAAGATGAATCAAAGCTCTTTCTTTCTTTCTTTCTTTCTTTCTTTCTTTCTTTCTTTCTTTCTTTCTTTCTTTCTTTCTTTCTTTCTTTCTTTCTTTCTTTCTTTCTTTCTTTCTTTCTTTCTTTCTTTCTTTCTTTCTTTCTTTCTTTCTTTCTTTCTTTCTTTCTTTCTTTCTTTCTTTCTTTCTTTCTTTCTTTCCTTCTTTCTTTCTTTCTTTCTTTCTTTCTTTCTCAAGTGTAGTAGGCGCCGATGCCTGTCCTCCCGCAAAGCAACAACGCTTTCGAAAAGTCGATGTTATCGAGCAAAAGCGGTGGTTTTGACATTTCTGGGTTGTCGAGATTCGGCAAATCTGTCTGCAATCAGGGATGAGATTTAAAGAGTAAAGTTGGCGTCCTGTAGAGCCCATCTATATCTACGTTGATGGCACTACTGAATTTTGAAGAGACGCCAAGAAAAAGGCTGAATCGAGCCAGGTTTGTAGTTTACATGACAGCGAATCTCCCCGTCGCTTTATTAAGGAACAAATTAACTAAAGTTCCTAATGCAGTAGTTTTTCTGTTAGCAACAAACTTGCGCAGTCAGCCGGCAATAAAGCCGAGAGAGACGTATTGGAATTTAAGTGGGCTTATAGTTTTCTCTATTATTTTAATTGTAGAACTATTGAGGGAAATAAAATTGATATATAATAAAACAGGCAGCTTCTTACTGTTTAGAGTTGCACCTATACCTCTGTACCGCGGGAGTTAAAGGCACTATTCTTTATAATTGGTGTGAGTGTAAGGGGGGGGGGGGATCAAACAGCAGATCAGTGGCCGACCTGGTTCATCTATCGTTAAACTGCATGTACTTATTTCTTCCACTGTCTTTCTTGTCTCATCTTTTCGGTGCGTTAATAGGTTTTCCGAGGCCTGCTCAGCCAGTGAAATGCCGATTTCATTCCTAAATCGTCTGGTTCATCAAAAACTACTATCTCAATTACATTCTTATTTTTAAGCTACGCAGAAAAATGCGGACCTATTGTAACTAAATAATACATTAACAATAGGGTGATAGCTGGTCGAACGGGCTCTGCAAACATAAATTTGATATTGTCTAGTTCACTACGCCCTATTTGTTAATCTTCCGGTTTTGCTTTCACTGGTTTTTATTCTTCCATTTTCATTCGCTCCGGTACAATGACAATGTGTTGTACAAATATCCTTCTTGGCCTAATGCTTTTTACCGCAGAAACGCTGTGGTGTCCTGCGGAACATAACTTCTCCCTCGCAGTTATTTGGACAATGTCATAGTTATGATGACCTTGTGGTGCTTTCACAGAGCTTCCTCTTCGTTCATTTATTTGTATTCCCGTTTTCTTTCCAAAGTGCAGGATAGTCAACAGGATGTGATCTCTGGTAAACCTCCGTGTTTTGTTTTCAAACAGTGCGCACACTCAAAGACACCAACATACCAGGCATCAATTGCGTTTTCGTGTGTGCACTGTTTGAAGAGAATTCTAGAAGAACTATACGAGTAACCTAGCTGTATTTCCACCACGTAGTGCTCTCACTATGTCTTCTCTGCTCACCTTTGAATCTACGTCATCTTCCGACGTGGCTTGTACGAGGAGAGCACACATACACACAGTCATTCACACCACTCCCGCAGACTTTATCTTCACGCTTACCAGCCTAAACTGACGCGCAGGTGACAGAAGCAGCCCGTGCAGTGCGCTTGTCGACGTTGTTGTTCGTCGTATTTTACCGCGTGGCCGTTTCGGTAAATCACCATGCGGAAAGTGTTGATCCCCGCATCGTTTATTATTGATTTGATGGCATGAACTTGTAAACGCTGGAGCTGTTTTTATTGTGACGTCCAGCGGCTTCAAATTATGCGGTAACCTCGCTTGGTCTAAATATAAAAGTAAAGTAGTGTTTCTTTATTAACCTACGAAAAAATTTTTTTTAAACCACACTTCTCTAATCCTTCTTAGTTATACAGTTATAGTGTTTCTCATTCACCAATGCCACAGTAAAAATCTCATCCAGCGGATGGCTGGCCGTCCATTTATCTCCCTACGTGTCATTTATCTATGTCTTCTTTTCCCGAAAGTTATAACCATCAGTGTCTGTCACACAGATAGAATCCTTTGTTGACGCGTGTAGCGAAGTTGTACAAAATGCTTGGATCGGATGAAATGATACATCGTTTCGCATACAGTGTTGACGTGCTGTTTTGTATATGTATACATCAGAATACCGGGAAAGCGTGCGTAGAATGACGAGCTTTTGGTTATATCTCGTAACACTAGGCTTTAGAATACGTTATCGAACTTCTGAGCCCGTGTTTGCCCAAGACGACAAACTTGAGTTTTGGAAGGAAAAGTCATCTATTACTGAATCTGGTAGTGACCAGTCAGCCAATCGCGAAGAGCATTTACAAATCAAAAGCCGACCGCATTAGAGGCTGCTGTGCGTCTTTTTTTGTTCGCTTTAAAGCTAGAGCCGTGTTCGTTATGAAAATATCGCCACTGTGACATCCGCTCTTATAGAGCATTTTAAGGACGGATTTTAGTGCCGCCATGTTCGGCTGTTAATCTTTATGTTTTGCGTCTTTTGCAAGTATACAAACAGTGTTACGGTAGACGTATAAGCACACAAACAGTTGGTAGTTTGTATACACTGAATACACTTATCTTATATCTTATTATTTCATTAGTTTACATATTTTATATTATATTTGTATATATTATTATATATATTATATTTCATTATATTATATATATCGTATCAATTCATGTCGCAATGTACAAAAACAAGAAAACGTCGGCTTCACAGCCCAAGATGGCTACGCTCGTATCTATTCAATCTATGTGCTTATCGTACTTACGGTATACGCGCATACGTTTCGTCAAAGTGTTCCACGTCGTGGCATACGTTTTCTGTATGTGAAAGCACTCTGACTGCAGTGGTCCGTTATCGTTTACACGACAACACTGGCAAGCTGTTTAGAGCTAGCCCTTTGACACTTGCCGAATGAATGAATGCAAAACTTTATTACAAATAGCTTTTTTCCGGTGAAGGTGGAGCCCTCAGTCCAGGGCCCCTGTGGCCTTTGCCATCTTGCAAGCTCTGTCGATCAGCTTGAGCTGTTCTTCAGGCTTAGAGCAGGACAGCGCAGCCTCCCACTGCTCCGGTGTTGGTGTACAGTTTCTTGGCACTACCTGTGTGTGTTGGCAGGCCCATGTTACGTGGTAAAGTGTGGGGTGTTCTCTGCATAGCGGGCATTTGTTGGTGTATATTCCCGGATAGATTTTACTCAGAAGACAGAGATTGGGGTACGTATTAGTCTGCAGCTGTCTCCAGGCAACCGACTGCTCTCTGTTGGGGTCTTTGTGAGGAGGGGGGTAGATCCTCCTCAGGGCTCTTTGGTGTTCTAAAATCGCTTCATTGCGTCTAGTAACTGTGGCTGGTTCCTCGTCGTTGTGCGCCCCCCGGTCGGCGTATTCTCGGGCAATGGCGTCGGCACGCTGGTTCCTTGTCACAGTTTCATGGCCTGGTGTCCACGTAATGGAGCAGCTCGAGAAGTTGATTTTTCTTTTCTTGAGTATGCGGATGGCAGCACTGGATATGCGTCCACTGCTGTACCGTCGACACGCTTCTTGCGAGTCAGTAACTATTTATGTAGTAGACTCTTTGCTCTGGTGTGTGATGGCGAGCGCGATCGCTACTTCCTCAGCCTCGAGGATGTTGTTGCTTTTGCTTTTGATCGAAGCGCTGTTGACTTCCCTAAGTTGGTGATCAACAACGCTTACAACTGTCACGAAGTGCTCTCTGTAAGTGGTTGCGTCAACGTACAATGCGTCAGTTCTCGCCCTAAAATTTTTTTCTTGTGCTTCTGATCTGGCTTTTCTTCGAGCCTTATGAATTTCTGGATGCATGTTTCGAGGTATTGGGCTGACTTCAATGATCTGGCGAATGGCCTTTGGTATGCTCGTCGTGTTATTGATTTCTCCGCAAGCATCCCTCATGCCCAATGTCTGCAACGTATGCCTGCCCGTAGCAGTCAACATTAATCTCATTTTCTGCGCAACAAGATGCGCCTCGATGTGTTTTTGCACTGTGTTGTTTATCCCGAGTTTAAGGAATTTCTCTGTCGAGGTGCTGACAGGTAGACCAAGGGCGCACTTGTAGGCTTTTCTGAGGATTGCCTCTAATTGTTCTTTTTCCTGTGGTAGTGGTGTTTGGTACGGGACACTGTATACAATCCTACTGACCACGAGGGCCTGTACAAGCCTACAAGTGTCCTCCTCCTTCAGACCCCGTCTTTTGTTAGAGATTCTGGTGATCATCCTCGTGATTTGCGCTGTAGTGTTTGACAGCTGTCTGATGGTGTGGTCTATACGACAGTTGCTTTGTATCCACATGCCGAGAATCTTGATTCGGGACACTTCTGGAACCTTCTTCCCCCCTATATAGACGTCTATGGAGTTTTGCAGATCGTATCCTCGTCTGTAGACTCTCAGAACTTTTGATTTCTCCGGAGAGCAGAGGAGGCCACATTGACGCACGTAGTCATGAACTGTATCAGCTGCGCGTTGCAGAAGATCTAGTTTTTGGCCTAGAGATCCTCTTGTCACCCAGATTGTAACATCATCTGCGTAGATGGCAGATCTGAGTACTTCAATGTTTTCTAGGTTCCGAGCTAAGCCAATCATAACGATGTTGAACAGCATCGGCGATATCACAGAACCTTGGGGTGTTCCTTTTGTGGGCGTATCAAACGTATCAGTGCGGATGCCTCCTACACCGATTGTGGCGGTTCTGTTACTGAGAAAAGCTTTGATGTAGTTGTGTATTCGCTTTCCACAGCCTAATTTGCTAAGCCCCTCTAGCACAGCTTTATGACTGACATTGTCGAAAGCAGCCTTAAGATCCAGTGCAAGTAGTACGTTTTCGCCATATTTCGGGACATCGGTAAGCACCTCCTCCTTGATTTGTAGGAGGACGTCCTGTGTTGAGAGGCATTTTCGGAAACCAAACATGGTGTGCGGCATGAGTTCGTTGTCTTCCAGGTAGGTCTCCAGCCTATGAAGCACGATTCTCTCGTATACTTTTCCCAAACACGAAGTCAACGAAATGGGTCTTAAATTTTCCAAACTTGGAGCCTTTCCAGACTTTGGAATTATTATTATTTCCGCATGTTTCCAGTCGTTTGGAACGGTACCCTTCTCCCAATGTTTGTTGATGAATTCTGTAAACTTTGTGATAGATTTGTCATCGAGGTTCCGTATCATAGCGTTGCTGATGCCATCCTTTCCTGGCGTAGTGTTCTTTGTTGCCGACAGCATAGCATGTCGAATTTCTTCTGTGGAAATGGGTTCGTTCAGAGCGGGATTAGCTGCACCAGTGTATGCCAGGTTGCAGTCAGTATTCTTTGTATCGCCAATATAGCGCAGCTTTATGTATTCTAGCAGTTCCCGGTCTGTGCCTTTGAATTGGTGTGCAATCTTTTGAGTCGTTTTACAGGTTTCAGTCTTGGTCATGGTTGGGTTTATGAGGGCCCTCAGCAAGGCCCATGTCCTTTTCCAACCTAGTGTACCTTGTAGCTCGTTGCATTTTTGGTCCCAGTTGCGCCTTGACAGCTCCGTCGCATACTCTTCGGCTTCCCTGGTGACTGCGGCGATCCTAAGTCTCAGTTTGCGGTTGTGTTTTTGCCGCTTCCATCTTCTTAATAGTCCCCGGCGGGCATCCCAGAGGTGTAGGAGATGCTTGACCACCTCGGGCGTGTTTGTAGATAGGGTAGCTTCTCGGGTTAGTCGTTTCCAGTCTGCCTTGATTCCCGAGACCCAACTCTCAATGTCCGCAATTTCTTTATCCTCGAATTCTGCCCTAGTTTTTCTAAAAGCTTCCCAGTCTGTAAGTCAAGCCAGGCCATGTCGTTTTTTAACCGGGAGGGTTTCTATCTGGATGCGCAAAATGCAGTGGTCACTGCCAAGTGTTTCGCCGCCGTTTTCCCATCGGGCCTCCCTGACACCTTTGACAAACGCCAAGTCCGGGCACGTATCTCGGTTGATACTATTCCCCACTCGCGTTGGTTGAGTGTGGTCTGTAATGAGGCTTAGCCTTCTGCGATCAGCTTCTCTGGCCAAATTCCTGCCTTTCTGAGTTTCCTTGACATATCCCCAGCTCTTGTGCAACGCATTGAAGTCTCCAAGGATGACAAGACCCTTTTTGCCTGCTGCTTGTTCTGCCTTGCGCAGAAGGGAGCTGAAGTTGGTTTTCCGCTGGTTTGGTGGGCTGTAGATATTGAGGAGAAATATGCTTTCGTCGGTTCTTTGTTTCGTTATGATTTCAATGAGAACGTGGTCAATGTCTGTTGCATCGATGTCATGTCTAATTGCGGTAACCGCTTTGGCTACCAAAGTAGCGACCTTACTTTGGCCAAAACCCTCATAAACCGAAAAGCCAGTGAGTTTCGGTGAGCAGCCGGTTTCCTGGAGGGCGATGATGTCTGGTGGAGTTGTGCATTTATTGATGTATTGATTCAGAAGACCTTGCTTTCGACGGATTCCACGACAGTTCCACTGCCATATTTCGAGGGTTTCCAACTTGACCGAGCATTTACGGCTGTTCGCCATACTCAGGTGATGGCCGAGCGTAGGGTTTGCCTCTGGATTTTATGGCCGTGAGCTGCACTAGACGTTCTCTATCCTTGCGCGCCTAATCTTGGATGGTAGAGATGAGGTTGCCAAGATTTGCTAGGGCATTTTTTATGGCAGCCATGGTAGTTGTGAATTCCTGGCGCCCTACGATGGCTGTCAGCGTTAAGTCTGATTGGGGGTTAGCATTGGTCTGTCCTGTTCTCAGGGCCTTCAGTTCATCTATGAGATCGTTTAGTTTCTGCCGGAGTTCAGCGTTTTCTGCCCTGAGTGTCTGAATCATCTGCCTTAAATCTTTTACTTCGTCGTTAGGTGGCGCACTGCCATTCTTACCGACTATTACTGTCTGTGTATTCGTGTTGTTTGGAGCAGTGGGAGACGCAGAGAAAAAAGGCGCTTTCCTGCTCCCCATACCATCGTCTTCCTTCCTGGTGGAGGGTTTCTTCTGCTGCTTTTTCTTGTTTTCTGGAGCCTGGCGGGTCCTGGACGCCGATCTCGACCATGACCGTGGTTTTGATGCTGATCGGGACCTGGATGGTGAGCTTCTATCCCTGCTGAACCAGCGTTTCCGGGCCCGGCCGCGTCCATCGGCGCCTTGTGCTCCGGCGGCTGTTTGCTCTTTTGTTCTTGGTCGTGGGCTTCTCGGTCTCCTGAGGCGTTCCTTGCACTCCTTCGCCCGCGTAGGGTGCGCCTCCTTGCATAGTGCGCACCGGGGCTCACAGGTGTGTCCGTCCTCTGTGACTGGCTCGGTGCAATTTGAGCAGACAACAGCGTCTGGTGTTGGGCATACGTTTGCCCTATGCCCTGGCTTGAAGCATATATAGCAAACTTGCCGCGATGATCGATAGAGGTAGCACCGTGTTTCACTACTGTAGTAGTAAACATGGCGCGGGACGATCTTGCCCTCGAAGGTAATGACGACACTTTGGAATTTTCCAAGCATTCTTGCGTAAAGTATTTTCACTCCTTGGGTACGCACCCGAAGATGGGTTAGTAATTCGGTTGGCGTGGTCCCGGCGTCCAGTCCGTGAATCACACCCTTGCACGAGTTGTCCGGCGCGGCTACGTAAGCCATCACTGCATAGTCTTTTGCCCCAAAACGTAGACTTCGAAGGCCCTGCACAATGTTGGCGGTCTCCATGCTTGGCGTGCTGATTATGGCGATGTTGGATTCATTGCGCAGCCGTATAAGCAGGTTGCCTTCGTTGCAGATGTCTGGGTTACCACATGCCATAGTTATAGCGCGCGCCATCTGATGCGTGCTTAATTGACTGATGTTGAGCCCATCCCTCGGTCTAATGATGACCTTGAAGTCGGTTTTCGGCAGTGGAGGCAGTTTCTCTTTTCGAAGAGGATTCCCTTTCTGTTTAGGTTGGCTCGACGCTGATTTGTCGACCGCTTCGGCCCCGGTCTCCGGAACGGTGACCAGCCTTGAGTTGTGGTACGTTGCAGTGAACCATCCCCCGTTGTCAAAAGGCTTCTTTTGCGAGACGCTGGTAGCATTTTCTCCGCCTTGGGTTTTTTCTTCGATCGATGTCGTGGCTCCGGTTGACGCAGCCGCGTCGTCGTCAGCCATTCTCGCGCGTTGCGCGGAAACGCGAGTAGCGTTTCTTCGGGCCAACGGCCCGACGCCGCTTAGGCTTAGAGCAGCGTTCTTCGCCTTGGATCTTCAAACAAGCAGACTTCAGGAAATATGGACTTACGGTTAAAAACCGGTTATCCACCGACTGAGCTTGATTAGTAGAAAACGGTCCAGTACTTCATAGGTGGCGGCGATGAGGTTTTCCGGGTGAGATGAGGCGTCGAGGCGGGAGCTCACGCGAAGCACCTCACACTTGCCGAAGCGACCAAACTGAACGCTCTCCAGGGGCCATAACAGCAAAGAAGAAAACATGGTGCATCTATAGGCAATACAAGAATAGTGAAGAGGGAGACATCACCTCTTCATAGCACCATGCTGACTGAACAAAATGTATACACGAGACCCGCACACTGTACTACAGCGGTATAACCTCCTGGCCCGTTGATTTTTACGGTCCCGCCTTTATTCCCGTCCGCTGCTTTTTAACAAGAGACCACCTTAGGGGAAAACTTCGTGTATCTTACGGTTCATGTTATAACTCTGGTTTATCCTATATAAAGGCAAACGCCATGTCAAACATTACAATCGGTTTCATCTCTTACAAACAGCTCCACAGCGTAAAAACTTTGGTTTCCTGAGCGCAGACTCTCATCCGCGTCCTAACTTGCCACTCACGTCCTTCGTACTTATAGAGCTGCTCTCTCTCTCTCTATCTCTCTCTCTCTCTCTCACTCTCTCTCTCTTTAGATTCACTGGTTTATGACCTCCAGGAGGCCACTTTGATGCGCACAGCCCAGGCTGGCGATGTACTTACTGTACACGCGGCGGCAGCAGCGGCGGATGCAATTCGCTGATCGATGGAAGTGGTGTATATGGCTACCTACTCTAGCCTTTCGGTTGATTCTTCCTGCTCCTCTTTACCCACGCCGGTTTCTTCGAGGTTAAGAGGCGAGTGTCCCGCAAGAAGATATCGGCCGCAGCATAACTCCGCAGATCCCTCCTACTCCTTGCCCTTCCCCATTTTATCGACATACAAGGCGAACGATATTGAGCGGCAAGATGCGGTTCATGAAGCTTTCGGTGACGGAGAGGAAACGAGGGTGTATTTCCCGTACGCCCCTTTAATTCTCTTTCTTTCTTTCACTCTTCCAACTGCCAGCCAAGAGTCCCTGGCTCAGCCGCAGTTCGGCATCGGCGTCGTAAAGTGCTCACCCCGGTGCTATGGGAAAGGAAAGGAGCGATGGGGCGCACTGAACGTCGGGGAAATCGCTAGCCGTAGTTCCGTACACCCTTCCTCACTAAATGTGCGCTACACTCGCGAGTATGCGGTGATCAGTATCGGCGCCGTTTCCAGGAAAAACCGAGAGTCGCGAAACCCTTTCAACCAAGACCACTCCGCAGAAAAGAACGCACGGTTGGCTGGTGCCCACACAAAATTGACCAATCATAATCGCCGATGAATGCAGTGTAGATAAAAAAAAAGCCTAGTATAGAGGAACGGAAACTCTCCTTACGTCACGTTCGTCTGGATGATTCCGCAGCGCCGATTGGCGGATGTCCGTTCGGGCTTCCGCAACGCTGTACGCTTTTAAGAAGGCAGCGTCCAGAGGAAGCTGCTATCCGGAGGGAGCGGGTAACCTTAGAGGGACCGAGAGTGGATTGCGAGGAAGACGGGGAAGCGGGTTAAGCATGGTTTCTGGGATTTCTCTGACCTTCGCTCGGCTCGACCGACGCGGGAGGCGTCTTCCTCGGTTTCTTTTTATCGCTCCGTGTCACATTTAATGGGAACGGAGAAGCCGGCGGATGACGGAAGGGGATCTTCGACCTCTCTTGCGAGCCCGAGCAGCCTCCTTCCGAGACCCGCGCGCTCTCTTCGCCTCTCGGCTGGCCCTATTTATTAATATAAAATATCCCACGACGCGAGACTCACGGCGGACCGCTTGTGTAAAACTCGTAAAACCAAAGTTTATCGGGCGACCCTTCTCCGGGCCGCACGGTGAGTTTCAGGTCCCCGAGTCCCGTGCATAGAAGTGAAACTATAACCGGTGCTATAACCGGCACTATGCGGAAGAAACGGTGAGAGATCTGAGCGACAAGAATGACGAAAAAACATGTATAAACTGGTGAATCTAGCGACAAGTACAAAAAAGTTGTAGGACCGTAAGACTCACGCAAACGGTATGACCCGTATACATCTTACTGTAACAAAAAAAGGTGTCGTCAAAGGTTGTATCGTAAAGAAGGTCGATCGGACGTGTGTGTTTGTTATTTGTGTCTGCGTGCCTGCGCACGCTTGTACTTACGTTCTTTCTTAGGATTTAAAATTTTCATTTATTTAAACATATTTCAGGTGTTTCGAGTGTCTTTGCGTTGCCGTGTAAGGCGCCGCACAGCGCAAACACCGGCGTTCTTGGTTTACGACTAAGTTGGTTCTGTCGCGCTCTTTTTTCAAAGACAGATAAGGCGAAACGCTTTACCCATTTCCCACGGTTGTGTATTTCTTTTCGGGTTTGTTCACTGTATTTTTCGGGCGTTTTCTTTGGGCACATGTTTCGGGTAAACAAGACACGCCTCTGCCCGGCACGCCTGTCCCCCGTGTGTAATGCGACTCGATTGCCGCGCAGCGAGCAAACGCTCTGTGTCGCTCTAAACGCGTTTGGTTTACTTTCTTTTTTTTTCTACTTTGTGTCCGTTTACGAAAAGCTTGTTCGCGCTACGTCATTTCGTAATTTTTCACAATACTTGACGCTTTCGTCAAGCTACACCGATGGTTTCTCCGTCTCAATACAAAAGCTTGCTGTCGTAAATAAATGTCGTGTGTTATCTTTGCCCTCCTTTCGTTTCCTTAAGAACGCTTCTGCTCCTTTACTTCAGGTTGATGCGCGTCTTAAAGAGCGCTGTACCGTGAGAATGCACTCATACACAGAGTAATAGCTGATGATGCGACTTTCTTATGGTCCCTCCGCTTTCCTTAATTTAAGTTAGTAAGTCTTGGTACGAATATGGATTGGGTTTCTGTGATATATTGTAACCATACTGCTGCCTCGTTTCTATTGCACAGGTAGAGGGAGCCAATGCCTCCGCCAAACCGCTTCCAAGACATTCGCCGCTATGGTTGAATCTCCGAGCAACCCGACAGCTGTCAAGTGAGTATCCTTTACCGTTATAGCACGCTTAATCTTGACAACTTAGCTTTTTGTAGTGCCCCAGTGGCACATTACGGCGAAATCAGCTGCAGACGAGACGAGACATTTGCACTCTGAAATGTGATGTCAGACGCCGAACCGGCTGTTTGCTTTGCTTTAGGCGGTTGTTCGGTGAGTGACAAAGACAGAGAATATAGCAACGTTTGATCGCGTGTATATTTCTGTCTTGCGGTAATTTGCTGCAAATTTAACTGCAGGTATTTGCTCAGTTAGTCAGCGCGGGAAAAATCAACAGGCGTTTAATACCTGAACTAAGTAGACGTAAGGCTCTTGTGTTATGTCTTCGTTATTGTGTTGTCTTCATGACGACGCTCTGTCGCGCTAGTATCGGAAAGTAAAATGTGACAGCCTCTTTCTAGCAAACTATCCGCGGCCCTCCTGGAAACAAGATCTCTTCAGGTCACGTGTAGGCAACATATCTTTTTCTGAAGCGTCCATAAATATTCTCCGTTCAGGACACAGCGTCTTGCAAAAACAGATTAAGTAGCCTGCATCATGAACTACATTGCATTCAGTGCCCGACGTTGAACATCTGCGCAGGTGTGCCGGCCGATCTTGTTTTTTTATTTGGGTGACTTTCGAGTCCGTGATTACGCTTAAGTCACACCGTGTTCAGTCTTGCCTTGCAATTCACTGATATTGTAATTAATGGATGAGCATAGCTTAAAAAAAAACGTCGATTTTCTTTGCAGTATATATATATATATACAAGATTAGAATCACTGCTTTCTAATACGGCCGATTACGTACTGCCGCGCTATCGAAAAATCATGTTCCGCAGCCATCGGTGGCCCGCAGGAAAGCTTCTTTTCACGTAAAATTTCCAAACGCACTAAACATTTAAATTAGGCAGGTCCCACGTACCACGAGAATCCATGTAATGCGAGGCGTGCGGAGGGAAGGTGATGGTGATGTAACATTTTTTTCATTTTGAGCGAGACGTTACGAAATTACGCTAAGCATATGTAGAATTGTTACACTCACAGACAAGATGTTAAATAGTCGGATACGTTTTATATAATAAGTTGTTTACAGTAGCGTAACGATTCCAAGAGCAACAAGGGTATTAACAACACTAGAAGTTGTAGGTTGACGCTCGGCACGTGTGCTTGTGAGGACGGTAGCCTTGGGTAGTGATAGACCAACTTCAGTGGATGGCGCCTAATACAATTGACGCTAACCCGACGTGACGCCTATATCATTGGAGTACATACGTAATATTTATAAAATTACACGGGCAGCACTGCAACTACAACTGATATTTCACCACCATTACTCCTACATGGGCTCTTTAACCAAAATATTTCCGTGTACATCGTGATGTGGCTCTTAGGCTGAACACTTGATTGCCGCGCAACATGCTTGGATTTGATTCATGCTGGGACCATAACATTTATTCTTTTTCATTTGTTGGGTCAACGCTGCCGCTCTCGGTTTTCCTTAATGCTCTCACATATAAATTAACAATGTCTGCTCTCGTCGTTTCTCGGTAGAGAACTGTGAGACACCCGAGAATATTCTCACCCAATTCCCAACGATACGCGAAGTTCTCTTCAAACGCCATTCATGACAAACACTTGGTGCCTCCCGACCAAGGCGGAAAAGGTCGTATGAAAGTAACCGCACCATTTTTTGTAGCAAGGTATAAGCGAACATGAATGGACGGCCGTTTCGACAGTGCCTAACCATTTGCAGCTTCATTTAATGCAATATATCTTCGGATAAATAAAGTCACTTTTCAATCCATTCCAAATTTGAATCGTCCATTTCACATTTAATTAACTCCCCCATATCTATTGCACATAGGAATCCTTCCATTCAATTTTATTATTTCTTAATTGGTTCACCTAATTCAGATTTTGTTCTGCGTACGGGCCGACCTCTCAACACGAGAGCGTTCAGAGGTCGTCCCATGTGAGAGGTCTTTAACGCAATAGTGTTGAAAAGGTCGTTCCACCGAAATTTTAGTGTCGGCGTCTGTAGTTGTGAGCGTAAAATCATCTTTTTGAGACCTTAAACTCTACATATCAATCAATAAAAAAATCATCTTATGCGTGACCCAAAAAATCGACAACGATGTAAGTAAGTAAATTCCTGGATTGAGTGGGGATCGAACCCGGACCTTTTGCGTGTCAATCGGGTGTTCTCCAATACAGCCACGCGTATGCTTGTGAATGCAGTAAAAATAACGTCCTCTGTTTGGAAATTCAGTGATTGATTGATTTATATGTAAGGTTTAACGTCCCGAAACCACCATATGATTATGAGAGACGCCGTAGTGGAGGGCTCCGGAAATTTTGACCACCCGGGGTTCTTTGACGTGCACCCAAATATGAGCAAACGGGCCTACAACATTTCCGCCTCCATCGGAAATGTATCCGCTGCAGCCGGGATTCGAACCCGCGACCTGCGGGTCAGCAGCCGAGTACCTTAGCCACTAGACCACCGTGGCGGAGCGTTGGAAATGCAGTGAAAGTAACTTTCATGCTTTACAAACAGACGTGTCCTGTATACGTGCTTCACAATAGAACACAATATATTGCAGTACTATTGCGTGGTACAAGCGTACATTACCATTGGGCGTCTAAACATGGGATTACCATTATGACATCATGGTTTAAAGCCAGTCCCCCTGTATGAAAGACACACACGTTACTGCACCTATTCCCTTAAGGTCACGTTCTGGTTGCATAGTAAGTTCGAAAACATATTGTGCACTAAGTCTTTGAAGTCTGCACTGGGGATGGAATATCGCTACCACGTTTAACTCTTAAAAGAGAAACATAAGGACCCTCCAATTTTTATGCCACAATTTTCATTTCTATCTTCTTTTCTGCGTATTAGTTACTGCTTCACACAAAGCTCTGCTATGACGGCGAGAGCAGCTGAACGCTTTAAAATTATTGCTGGTATCGTTTAATGGCTTTACTGGCAGACTATGGTGCGAAGCGCGTCTTGTCAAGATCAACTACGGGCAGTCCAGAAGGTCCGCGATGACGCCACAAGGCTCGGCCTCACGGTATACCGACGTGGACGCGGCTCGCCTCGGTCTGAAAAGACCGGGCTGCAGGACGCTAATAAAGTTTTGTGAATGGATGAATCGTTTAATACACCCATTGAATAAGCTAGAACCTATAGCCATATGCAGTTTCGCTATAAAAATGAAGCCTTGCCGAACGGCTACATGTAATTGCGCGGCAAGTCAGGAGCGACTAGTTGATGAAAACGCGAACGAAATATCGCTCCGTATTTGTCTCTTGCGCACGTGACGAGTGGCTTCACCGCACATCCGTTCATCTTAATGGCGGCCTTACGTGCAACTCTGCTCCCTGTGGGAGCACATACAGGGACATTGTAGCATGGCTCAGTGTCTTTGTATATGGCTTTGAACTGGCTTGAAACAAAGAAAAGTGAGGCGATGATTAACGGGTGGCCCTTTTTAAGCGATGATTCAAAGCCTGCGTGGCACACACGCCCCCGGCGTTGTGAAAATGGTTCGGCAACGATTTTCTTTCGGCAACCGTTTCAAGGCGTCGGCCCCAAGTTTTGATGAGGTGGAAGAGTTGGAAAGGAGAAACAAGATCAAAGAAGAAAAAAAAAGACATCGAGGAGGAAGATCAATACCATGGGATTCGTAGAAAGACATATCGCTGTTCCTTACGCTTGGATATCATTTACACTTCTCGGTCGTCCTGACTTCGCACTCTTCGCTTGAACCGGAAGGGTAAGTGGTGACGAGAGAATCGACCGAAACGACGAAGGGAAATGACGAGAAAAATAGAAGAAATAAAGTTTCAGGCCCGCAAATGATGCAAGAGAGTGTCGTGACCCCACACTCCTTCGAAATTTTGTGTCGCTTACTTTTCAACCTTTTGAAGTCGTGTTGTTGTACTCACACAGGCTTCCATCCGAATCGCGCTGTGATGCATCGCTCGTTGGTGGGGGATGGGCGAAGTGCTCGCACACTAATGCATCCGTACGCGAGTAAAACACACACACACATGAACCAACAGAAACAGACGCTATACGAAAAGTAGTTTTGGAAGAACCGCTCCGTCGTTTCGTTACCTCCGCTTGCGGAAACAGAAAATTCCTCTCACTCAGGAAGCAGAGGAAATCATTCGCTGCGTTCTTGGTATATATGAATTAAGCGCTCTCACCGGTAACTTTCCGCTGCCATGAAGGAAAATATAGGCGCAATAAAAACTGGTTGTTCTTCCCTTTATAGGCCACAGTTCCCAAACGTTTGCTTTCACATGGCTGTGCAGTGCACAACCCAGGCACACAGCAGAACCAAATGTCTGCATACATTTCACAATGAAAACATGATCTGAAGCAGTGTCGACGGGCGGAACAAGAAACAAGTACAGTGTACAGTACGCGACTGACGAATGCATGACGCAAGCACAGAGTGATGCTGTAAAACAAGGAGAGGTGTCACGCAGCCGAAAACACGTATAATTCGAACTAACATCACAGACGATGAAGGGTATAAGTTACTGCGATGATAGGCACAGGTGTATTCTTTGTCTGTGTGAGAAAACAAATTGCAAATGTTTTTGCTAAAGCTCACAGGGTGTCATCTTGCCAGCGAAACGTGCGACATGGGTCGACGTTTTATTGACAGATACTGGATTTCAAATGCGAAAGCGTTAGCGACAAAGTTAGAAAAAAAAAACAAGAGTGGATGACGCAGACGGTGAGGCAGAAAGAGAGAGAGAAAAAGGAGAGGATAGAAACCGTTCAATGTTCCTGGGATTCCAGACATACCACCACCAGAAAAAACGAAACAAAAGTATGTCCCTGCTTCGAGCAAGCTATCCGGAAAATCATCCTTTGCAAAAAATCTTCCCCTCGTGGCTCTATTTTTTTTTACCGTTTTTGTTCATAGCATTTTTGTGAAATCCTGTGACCAAAACGCATAGAGAACGTGGCAGAAGAGCTGCTCATGTGCGGTGTTTCGCTATACGCCATTTGCGCAGCAGATGTCGGAACGATATTCGCGCGCTTTAACGAACACTACTAACTGTGTAGTACACACATTTCGCAATCGCGTTGCCATTCTCTCTCATCCTCGGTCGTGTGCTTGCTCTTGGGGGGCGGTAAATAACAACTGTATAAGGTAGCATGGCGGCAGTTTTTGCAACAGTGATTAAGAAACTAGTCGTCGTGCTGTAGCGAAGACGACGGGAGTGACGAATCCAAGTACCAGGAGGGACCGATAAAAGCGAAAAACAAAAGGTCGCTGGGTTGGGTGGCTTCATTAAACTGTGCCCTTCATTTAGTGCCGGCGTCGTCGGCAAAACCAGTTCTCCGAAGTCTGAAACGCTTCACAAGGGGTGATGTGTGCGTTGTTTGTTGCGGAGCAGAGGCTTCAATTCACAAGTTCACTTTTTATGGTCAGTTTCGGGCAGTGTTGGGTGTGGCGTAGTGAGGCGTCTGTAGCACCTGACCTGCACGCCCAAGAGTGATATCTATCGATAATAATGAACTGATGATGAGAGCCGTAGTCAGTCAGAGTCCTGAATGAATTGTTGCGTAGACATTGGGGTCGGCAGGATTTATTCAAGGGGAGTTCAGCGATTGATTGATTGATATGTGGGGTTTAACGTCCCAAAACCACCACATGATTATGAGAGACGCCGTAGTGGAGGTCTCCGGAAATTTAGACCACCTGGGGTTCTTTAACGTGCACCCAAATCTGAGCACACGGGCCTACAACATTTCCGCCTCCATCGGAAATGCAGACGCCACAGCCGGGATGCGAACCCACGACCTGCGGGTCAGCAGCCGAGTACCTTAGCCACTAGACCACCGCGGCGGGGCGAGTTCAGTGAATATTTAGTGTATGAAAAAACAACACTAAAATACGCGATTCAAGGAGTTGGTGGAACGTTGCTCGAATTTCGAAAAAAAAAAGTTACGTTGGCTGAACTGTGCGCAGACGTATCCATAAAAGTGTTGCCGCTTTGGCAACAAAAGATGGCTCTACAAAGGTATGGTCCAAGTCATCGACAGTATATCGATTGGTTTTGACTATTCACTCATGAGAAACTTGGACGACGTTTGAGCTTTGCTTTCAAGGGTAAAACGCGACAACATAATAGGCCTTCGTGCGCGTCGCCTTGGCAGTTGATAGCATCGATTCTTTTCTCGATGCCTCCGTCAACCATGTCATGAGGAAACGAATGACTACATTCATAACATTGGCCAATTCAAGCTATTTTTGAGTGACTACTGTTCCCGGTTCGCAATGGTTTTTTCTTTTGCGAATCAATGAAGGGCCAAATATGCGTTCGTAAAACAACGCATGATCCTATACGCATGCAGCTACCCACTTTGTTGGTGCTTTTGCACCAGGTGCACATATATAATTAAGCATGCCTGAGCGCTTTGTAATGGGTGGGCCTTCAAGACATCCATTCGTAGAGCGATTCGCGTGTTTTGGCGCCTGACGTGATTATACGCTTGTGGCACTCAATATCAGATGCTTTAAACAGACCCTTTCCACTAGATAAATGTGTTTTTTTTTAAAGCAGTTTCAAGCAATAACGTGCACGTTCTGCGGTATAAGTGCTTATCACGCAAACTGCGTGAAAGTTATCTCTACGTGTTTATTACCTTGGCATATAACCACCACACTGATATCTTCATATAACGATGTATAACACAGAGGCATGAAGAAACAACAAGCGAGAACACCCACACAGGAGCGATCCAGAGCGTCATCGGATACGGCTAGCCCGCTCTCTGCCGACGGCTTGCTAACTGTTGCTATACAACGGCTTCTAACCGAGCTTCTTTCAAAGAGTGGTTTATTATCACTATAATATCACCACAAAACAGATATAACTGCAAAATTACGCAACTTCAGGGTTTCGTGCGCAGCAACGAAGCAGCCATTTAGGAGAGGCAGCCAGCACAGCATCGTTGCAATGCCCGCTGCTTGCGGGATCGAATCCCAGCCACGGCGGCTGCATATTCGTTGGAGGAAAAAAATGGTCGAGGCCAGTGTACTTGAATTAACACTTTGAAGGACCCAAGGTTGTCCAAGCTTCCGCAGCCCTTCACTGTGGCGTCTGTAATCGACACGCCGTAGTTTTGGGACGTTAAACCCAACGAATTATCATTAAGTTAAATGGAATGGTAACTTTGAGCGTTTCTGGCTAGCGCGCTGCACAGAAGGAATGAATCAATCACCCGACTTGGTGATCGTTCATCAGTAGCTGTGCAGTACATGAATGAATCACGTTGTACATGTCTGACTCGAAGCGCTGCTAAACATTCGGAAAGCATCGTGATGCGAGGTCTTTCCTTTATTTTTTTTGGGGGGGGGGAGAAGGAAATACCCCTGTAATTTTTAGATGAGGTCCTTCCTTGTCATGACCGCTTAGTCACTTAGTGGAAGGGTGTTTGTCGAGTGGAAGTTACGCATGAATATTCTTGTCGCACCGGAATGGCCAAGAGTGTGGCATGCAGTTTACGGAACTGTATAAATGCGAATAAGCAATTTATATGTAGCACTGCCTATGCTACTAGAATAAATATGTGTTCTAGAAGCCAAAGCTCCATCGACTTAGTGCGAGATCACTATAAGTAAAGAAGACCACGAGACCTTGGCCCATGGTCTCGCGCATGCACAAGGGCACGCAAGCCCAAACGCACCCACACTTCCCGAGCGTTTGTTAACTGCCAGCGCCAGTTCGTCAACTGTGTGTTTAGACACTAAATGTTCATTTTTTTTTTCATTTTCTAGCTCCAGTTCTTTGTTTAATCAATTTTATCTTTTATTCCCCGCTTCCCCCACTCCACATGTAGGCTAGCCAACCAAGCTAGCGCTTGGTTAACCTGCTGTGATTCCCCATTCCTTTTTTTTCTCGTTCTCTCAATTGTTCGAATTATTATTCACTACAGTGTTCCAGCCGTCAATATGGTACCCACAACCAGTGCCGTAGCTTCTCTGTGCTGCATGGCACTATAAGCAAAAGCGAGTCTGAGTGAAGCCCTCGGTGCGCTCTTAATCAGTTCCTGGTAAAAGGTTGTCTGTATTCAGCACACCAGGCGAGAAATGTCCAGTTTCCTGGCTATATCCAGCACTTTATGCGGCACCTGATTAAGACTGTATACACATATGTAGTCTCCCTCCCATGAATCGTCTGTCAGTTTTGTTTGTTTCGTCCACCCGGCGCAACGCGTCGCTGCCCTCGTTCGCACACATCCGCAATGCTTCTGGGAACGAAAGTTCCTTCCCTATGCGCCCGTCCTTTTTTTTCTCCTTCTTCCCATACAATTTACACATCACTCGACCAAGATGGTCGTGCGCGTCGTGCATTGTTTGCCCTGCCGTGCTTCATCTTCATTTGGCGCAGTGGCCTGCGTGGGACAAGTTTGGAGAAAAGATCCTGGGGAGGAGGGAGAGCGCGGGCGGATGAAGAAACATCCCGCCTCTCCTCCTTGCGCCCCTTCACCCTCCACACCTTTTCTCTCCTATTTGTACAGAGAGGGCCGGAATCTATACCCACTTGTGTGGCCCCAAGCGGCCGCCTAGCAAAGTCGTTTAACTTCGTTTATTCTGATTAGGCCAGCGCTGCCATTCCGAGTGGCCTTTTCCCATTTTTTTTCTCGCTAACAGTTTCTATATATCGATATATTAGGAAGGCGAGTGAGGAGAGAACGGAGATTTATCTATATATTAGGTTCTATCAATCCGGCTTAATAATTTAGGGCACGTTTGAAAAAGTCTTTTTTTTTTACTCGCTTTGAATTTTCGATCGGTTTAGTGAGGTTTTTTTTTTAATTTTTGTTGTACTCGTTTACATCAGCAAGAGAAGCTCGCGATCTCAGGACTTGAGATAGATTTATGAAATAATGTGATATTTGTTTCACTTCTTCTTTTAAAGCTCGAAAGTGACTTTTGAACGTGTTGTACATTCGCGAGTTCCGTTCAAAACAGTTAAAAAAAAAGCTAATCTCGTAATACGAGACATTTCGTGCTGAAAAAAAAATATAACGCAACGTATTGTCTTTAAAAATAAAGTAGTAACACCTTAAAGATGGTAAAAGCTACACCACCGCCACCACCGTAAGAGAAAACGAAACAAATAAGGGAACAAATAACAGAAATCGAAGGCATAAAAGATCGAATCTTGAAAGGAGACACTCTTCTGCCCTGGTGACCCTTTTTTGCAAGAAAATGACAATACTAATAATAACCAACGTATACTAATAGTAAGTCATGGTACCATAACTACGATGCCTATGATGATGCTTGCTTGTGGCGCTACAAAGTTTCGATGAGTGTGTGAGTGATTCTTGAGAAGAGGGAAACGGCACCTTATTTCTGCCTGCACACGGCATCGGGGCAGCATACTCCAAGGGTGGACTTTATATGCGTTCTGGACATGATCATCGAGGCTAATGGACATAACAGCCGCATGATCGACCGTCTGAGTTCCAAGGCGGAAGGGGTCATCCGACTAATCTCACGCATTTCGAACAGTCGGTGTGGCCTTCGAGAGGACAACCTCCTCAGACTATTCCATGCATTCTTGATGAGCCACATAAGCTGTGTCGCACCTTAAGTTGAAAAACGTGGCGCAAGGTTGCCAATGCGAAGAACGAGAAGAGACAGAAAGAGCGCCTGTTTCTTCTGTCTTCTGTCTTCTGTCTCTTCTCGTTCTTCTCATTGGCAACCTTGCGCCACGTATTTCAACTTAATATGTACCAACTAGCCCAACATAACGTACTGTGTCGCATCTATGCACAGGCGGCAACACCATGAGAGAAATTATTTGGACATCCTCATTAGGAAAAGCATCAAGAAAGTTCTTGGCATTTCTATGCGCACAGGCACTGAAAACCTTATGAAACTTGGAGTCCACAATTAGCTTGAAGAAGTTATCGAGGCTCAACAAACGGCACAGGTTGCCAGGCTTTCGATCACACCAGTGGGGAGACAGATCCTGGATGACACAGGAGTCAACCCCGGTCGCTGTAAGTGTGAAATACGCCACTTGATTATATACGCCCTCGCATTAAAGTGTGTCCTTTTCCACAAAATATGCACCCACAGTACAACGTGGGCAGGTGAATCGCTCGAGCGTCCTCTCTTTTAGCTCAAGCTCACACCCATGCACTCGCCTGTTTCATGCTTTGTCGATGCCACCCAGTACGGCGTTTCCGCTCACTTTGCAGTGGTATCCGAAGATACTAAGATTCAGGTTTTATCCTCAGCGTCAGTTCGAACCACTTCTCAGTAAGGGAACACATGGCCATTGCACTGGCTTTCCTTGATCCACAAAGAACTGATGTTCATACGGACTCTCCGCCGCTATAGGGCCTTCGCTTATTGTTCCGTGTGCAAGGAAGTTTTTCAAACTCTCGCTCACAAAGAACTTACCCACCACACTACTATTTGGTTCCCTGCTCACCTTGGCTTGAAGGTTGGGGGCCTTCCCAATGTCAGCTAGCTAGCCCACTACAAGGCGCAAGGCTTCACTTACCGCACGGGGACTTGTGCCTATCAGACAGATGAATCAGCCTCCAACCTTCATTTTAGGGACATTTTGACTACCTTCATTGAGATCACAAAGCACAATCAATTAGGCCGTAGGTACTTTTCATTGACACATGAAAAGTTATACAGGCCACAGCCAACCTCCCTTCGTATGCTTCAGACGGGAACATACCTAGCCTCGTAACATATAGTCATTACTCCGACATTTCAGAACTTTTTCCGGACTGCCACAATCGCAGTGATTTCAACCACATGCTCTGGAGGTGCCCCTCTTTACAAAGGAAAAACCAAG